>NW_006768817.1:492364-663436 GCF_000204055.1 Melampsora larici-populina 98AG31
ACAGCTAGATGATTCGTATCAGGTATGGTCAGATGATAGCTTTTAGTGATGAAAGAAGCTATCGATGTAATGACTGATGTCGACTACAGACCTCAGCAACAACGATTTTCATCAACATGATGATGATGAAGACTTCGATATTCTTCCTTGTGCTCAGCATTGCCGCCACTCTGGGCGTTTGAATGCAAGTTCAACTCGGCAAGCGTAACTTGCAGACCAGCCCTGACACCCAAACTTAACAATGAAACCCGAGTATGGGGGACCCTGATATTTAACGGAGTTTAACCAGGCAACTCGCCGACCTTCCTGACTCTTTCAGTGGAAACATTGATATAGTGATAGTCGCTGCCATCAGGCCTTTTCCGATCCCAGAAGGGAGCGGCACCCGATATTAAAAATCAAAAATATTCAAATTGGAGGAGAGAGAATCGTCCGAGGTTTCTGAAAAGCTAGTTTGAGAATGCCATCGACGCAAGGTTCCCAAAAATACCCTCGGCTCCTCAAAATCTGAGGCAGTTTAAAGGTTTTGGGTCTTGATCCATACGCACCTTACATCAAAAGAAGCTTGCTGGTAGTGACTATAGTAAGGAAACACGTACATAGGTCTTTCTAATCCATTGAAATTGAGAAATTGTCATTACGACAATCATGTAGAGGCTAATTTGACCAAGAATAAAATCAACCTGATCAAAGATCACCAAGTAATGGAAGAGTGCATAGCGCCACAAAATACATCATGAATAAAGGACACATCCACGGGGTATCATCCTACTTTGTTATCCTGGAATGACTCAATAGCATGTCTACCACACCGCCTTGCTTCTTCATCACACATTTGTGCATAGTCTTGTGGGGGCCGCACACCATGAATCCGCGAGGTAGACAATTGAGGTGCGTGCTCACTAAGCAACACCCTGCCGATCTTGATGATGGCCAAAAGCATAAATTGATCTGCAAAAGATGATGCTGAAGTAAGAGCTTGATGATCATGCGTTTCTTCTTGATCTTCCCTCAGATTAGAGTTTAAGTTTTCTTTGTCAGATGAGTGATCGTAGGTTTTGCTTATAAAGATGACTTACATTAAGCTTCAATCTTCACCAATTTCTCTGATCTTTACTTCATCTGATTTCTCTTTACTCAATCCACTTACGTGATAGCAACAAACCATTCCTCACCAGACGGTGTTTCGTATTACTAAGCTTTTCCAAGATGTCAAAAGCTTTATCATCGAATTCTGGTCAAATCAATTTGGCTGCTGTTCTTTATGGTCCTAAAGATTTAAGAATTGTAAGTTCAAACCTTCCTTTGGTTCATCGTCTTACTCAGGTTGATCATCCGATTTCTCTTTACTGAAATCGAATTGGAATGATGGAAAAACTTCCTGAGTGATGATAATACCAATCGGTCCTAACCGGTCATCAAGCTCAAAAATCAAAGAGATAAAAAACTCCAAAGAAACTGACACCCTTGACTAACCTTTCTTTTTTTTTTCAAGGAATCAATTCCAATCGAATCACCAAAACCAAATGAAGTACAACTTTTCATCGAGACCACGAGTCTATGTGGTTCAGATTTACATTATTATAGTTTAGGTCGTAATGGAAATTTTAAAATTCAAACACCCATCATACTTGGTCATGAATCTTGTGGAAGGATTATAAAATTAGGAAATCAAATTGAAAGAAGTGACTTAAGTTTAGGACAAAGAGTGGCAATTGAATGTGGTCTGTTTTGTAAATGTTGTGATAGATGTCTTGAGGCTAGATATAATCTTTGTGAAAAGATGGAGTTTAGGTAAGATTTCGTTTAAGAATATATTTCGAAAGAAAATGAATCTTACTTGAAGGATTGTTGACTTCTTTGATTGTTTTTTTTTCGGGTTTGGGGGTTTTTGATGAGGTTTAGATCATCAGCAAAGAATGTACCTCATTCAGATGGGACTTTATGTCAATTAATCAATCATCCAGCTGATTTGGTACACATGTACGTGAAAAATATTCTGGTAATCATAACAAGACTAACAAAGGATTTTCTCATCTTCCTGACCTTCGTGCTGAAAATAATTGAATTTGGCTTGATCAGTGTTCCAGATGAGATACCAGCACCGTGTGTTGCACTCCTTGAACCTCTCTCAGTAGTAATGCACGCCTTCGATCGTCTAAAGATAACCAAAGAAACTTCATCAAATATACTAGTGATTGGAGCAGGTCCAATTGGAATCATAGCCTGTGGACTAGCTCGAGCTCTAGGCATAAGATCAATTTCACTCATAGATATCGATTCTTCAAAAATCGATTTCGAAGCTAAAGAAATGAAGTGGGCTACTGATTCTTGGGTATCCCCCAAAACTGTTGGAAATACTTTGGAGTCTAGTAAAGGACTTTCGGATTCGATTCTTCAGAGGTTCAAAAAACCTTCAGGATTTGATTTTACTATTGAATGTACTGGTGTTGGATCTTGTATTCAAACTGGAGTTTATGTATGTTTTTTTTATAATTGATTTTATCATATTTTGAAGGAAAAAGAGATAACTAATTGATGATTTATCTTTGTGATTATCTTTAATATGTTTTATACAAAGGTAACTCGATCAGGTGGAAAATTAGGATTAGTAGGTATGGGAACCCCAGAATTGATGATGCCAATTAGTTCAGCAGCTTTAAGAGAAGTCGACATAATTGGAACATTTAGATACGCCAATGTTTATCCTAAAGCTATCAAACTTTTAACTGAGCAAATTAGAGATGAAGGACCATTGAAAAGGATTGAGAGATTGATTACTCATTCTGTTGATTTGAAAGAAGCTGGTAAAGGATTTAAGTGGTTAGAAGAGGGGAGGGATGAGAATGGTAAAGGGGTTATGAAGATGATGATTACGTCTTCTGTGTCATCTGATTTGAAGAGTATCTATCACCTTTGAGATCTGATGATAAAGTCAATTCATGAATAATTAGGTTGGGAATATATCTAGGTATGACGATCTAGAGGCTCAATCTAAAATATATGGTATGATTCATGGTGAGAAAGAGTAAAGCTCAGATATGAAGGATTGATGGAACAGCAGTGGAATATATACCGCACAACAATCAAGCAAAAACTTCTAAGATAATTTCATTTATGTTTGAATTCTTTCATATTTTCTCCTTAAAGGTTTATCAAATTTTTATAAGTTCATTGAAACTTTTGATCTCAACCAATCATATTTATGTACGAGAAATTGTATATACTTATTCTTATTTTCAGAATTACTAAATATAAGCAGACTCTGTACTTCTGCCCCCAAAATAAGGTATTTGTTCTCTTGATAATGATTGTGAAGGTGAACAGAAAAAGGATTTTGCAATGAAGGAATTCAATAATGTATGTCACAGAAGATGGAAAGAAGCTACCCATAGGACAATCCTACAATTTCATCATAAGTTGATCAACTTGCACGAGGAGTGTTTGAAACTTTTACTTACATGAACCAGTTACATCTTAGCATAAATCCACCTTTGGTTCTGATTCTTCTTTGGAAAACTTCTAATTAAGAAGAAGAAAGCCAAGTCAATAATTTTAAAACTCTGACTAAAACTGGGGGTGAATGATCGTATTTTTTATTCAAACTCAAGTAAAGCAGTGTTAAGCTCAGATCCTAATTAATTAAAATTCATCAAACTCAAGATATATTACAACAAATCACTTTGAAATTATCAACCAATTACATTCTCTTACAAAACCAAAGATAACAAAACATGAATAGATTGATAAGAGCAAAACTTTAGTTTAGCCAATATATTGGTACAACAAATGTTAGGAATTCATATATGTATATAGATATATGTCAATAATGGGAACAAAAGAATTGAAATATGATATACATTACAGTATATGATAATATTACAAAATAAAAAAAATCAGAATGAGAAGTAAAGAGAACAAAACAAAACATATGGCAAACTCAATGCAAAGTTACTACAGCTTCATAATCAGAAGGAAGTCTATCATGATTGACATTCTTCATCATCCACATAGTAATGTACATCCCCAAACAGTCAAAACAGTCGCAGCTGTAGCAAACGTAATGAGAATCCAAGGATGTTTCATAGTAGGCGATATATGTTGCCTAGCTGATTGACCTACAACTCGTCTCGGGATCTTCATTTTCCGTCTCACTCGATCTTGAGAAGTATGAGGATCGGATTTAATCGTGTTACTCAAAACTGAAGCTTTGACTAATACACCTTGGAAGATCTTAATCAAGTTGATTTTTAAATGGCTGAAGCCAAGTTGAAGGATTGCAGAAAGAGAGGGCATTCCCATTGGATCGCTCGACATTAATCTTGAGCAGTTGGGATAGCCAGACCGACGAACTTGGACTAAAGCAGGCTTGGCGCGTGTGTTTGCTAGCCGAGGTGATTGTTTCATCAGATGTAGTACTCTTGATCCTACCTTCTCTGACCAACGATCTGGCTCCAAGTCCAGGCCAAGATGGGATGGTTCAGGTGACGGATCCAAGGTGTGTGATGTCCTTGTCTCAATAGCTCTCCAAGCAGCCTCGTCAACAAGAAGCCAGTTGAGGCAGCATTCTCGACTTCGAAAGAGACAATCGTCAAATGCCGGTAAGGGAAGATCATGATGTGAAGAGGATCGGTCTTTTGGTGAGGGGATTGGAAGATGATTGATTCGTTTGGCAGCAAATTGGCGGGTTAGAATGGCATGCAAATCGATAGGAGACTTTGTGCCAGTTATTTTGTTGGAGATGAAGGGCTGAACAGGAATCAATCGAGATAAAGCCAATAGAAATGATAAAGTCACCGAGGAGACCGCTGCGGACGAAAAGGAATAAGTTGATCAGATGAAGTGGTACCTTATGAAAGGAAAGCAAAGAGAGAGTGCTTACGTGCATGGGACATCTCAACTAGCGCTACCATATATGCCTCATTCATGATCCAGTTTTCGATAAGGAGACTTAGGTCTTGACTTGATTGACCGCTAGAGTTTGTTGGATGAAGTGCACGCATGTTCAGAAGAGGTCTTAATCGACCAAAAGATGCCGAAATTTGAGAGAGGAGTGCGTCATGAGTTGCAGAGTCATTGATCTGGAAAAAGGTTTCAAGCAAATCACGATGGAAGATCAGCAAAAGATTCGAGAGAGAGACAGATCCAGGAGCAGCGCACCTTGAAATCTGAGACCAGATCCCGAGCTCGTCGAATTGTTAGAGCAGATGCCTTGCCGACCATAGGCTTACAAACTGATGATTTGCCGTCTTCGAACAGTAAAACACGAGGCTTTGGCCCCGCACGAGTGGTCCAAGTATGGTGAGAGGGTTGTTCAGCATGTCCCGTTTCCGGTGCATTCAGTCTACGGAGAGATGCTGAGGACATCGACCTTGGACTACTTCCACCTCTTAAACTTGAACCCCTACTTGAAGCATTTGAGATAGGATGATGAATAGGCAATCTAGGCATAACAAGGTGTCCGGTAATCCTACTGAGATACTCCCGGGTGGATGTATGCATATGATGAGAATCGTCAAATGGAGTTGATGCAAGTGAATCATTAGCGATTTCTTCTTCAACTTCTCCATCTGTAAGTGGACCATTTCGTCTCTGAGAACCAGTCTCATGTTCGTGATCTGATAATTCTCTATCACTATCTAAACTTCCCGAGATAGATGAACTTGGATAAGATAATCCCTCAGATGGGTTCCAAGATGAAAGTGAAATGGGTGATCCATATCTTTCGATAGGTTGATGAAAATGTGGTGAGTGAGGTCCCGAGTTTGATGATGGTAGTCCAAAAGCCCTAGTAGGTTGGGGAGAAGTAGGAATTGAAGAAGCGGGTTCTGATTGAGAAGTTGATTGAATTGTAGTAGATTGTGTTGTATAATCGGATGATCTGATCGGTCGATTAACAGTTACTTCTGATGAATCTTCGTCCTCTTCTTCCTCCTCCTGTTCTTCATCTTCTTCATTATTCACTTCATCAAATGAAAAAGTCTCTGATTGAATTGAAGGTAAAGAAGATAAGGAATAAGATAAATGAGAGAATTCATCGTATTCTAATAATTCTGGAGTTATTGAACCAGTAGAATGTGGTGTTGTAGATGAGTTGGGTTGTGATTGATTTGAAGTTGTTTGAAGATTAACCTCTGTCATTTTTTTCAAGACAGGTAATAATGATGTTGATACGATATGATGTTGATGATAGGATATGATGAGAGGTGTGATAGGATGATATGATATGACTTGACTGGTTATTGGTGGTACTGGTGACTCGTGACTCACGGTGAACTTGTGAAGTGTGACAGGGGTTATCAAATTAAAATTTAAAACCCGCGAGTTTATGTCAAATCCCCTTGGCATCAAATCATAAATGAACCCTTAAATTGGACTTATCTATGGGTTTTCAAAGGTATGACCTCAGAGCTAGTCGTATTTTCATCATCTTGACGATTCTGGGAAACAAGTCATCATTCTTTCGTCAGACTTCTCATCAGATGGGGCAAACAAGATATTCAGCATTCACTCATCGATATCCTTTAACCTTTTGGTCTTGATCACAGCTTTTCAAATCCATCAGGTTTGTTGATAATTCTGTGAAGGGACTCTGAACTGTATGCGTTGCACTGTTGAATCCAGAAATGATCAAGCATTAAGTGTCTATGTACATACTGTATTTGACTCAGATTAAATTGATGGGTTTCTGACAAGCATGCACTCAGGTCGGTACTCCCTTTAACTTCCCATGGCGAGGCTGAACTTTCGTCCTCCACCTTTGGTCCTTTTGCACCATCACATTCATCGTTGCTTTGAATTCATCTCACCTATATACTGCGGTTTTTAGACTTTGGTTTCTCGCTTGATTTCATACTCGATCATGGACCCTAAAAACCCTTCACGAGATTTGGAAGACCAGATTTTTGGTATGAAGTTTGCGCGATCTTTCGCAGTTGACCAACCGATGGAATCCTGAAAAGTTTATGTTCTTCCTATGTATAGGTGGAGGTGATTCGGATCTTTCGGATGTTGAAGGTGGTTAGCTTTTGAAACACATTTGGTTTTTTCTCTTTTTGACACCTCTCATTAACCTCAATTCTCAATTCAAAAATGTGTCAATTCTAGATGACCTTCAAAATGCACCGCAGCCCTCAGCCCGTCATCAAGACGAAGATAGAGACGGAGAGTATGAAGATTCAGATGGAGAAGAGGCTCATTCACAACATGCTCATGATGAAGATTATAATGAAATCAGTCAAACTCGACCAACTTCGACATCTTTTCCTAAATTCCGCAAGTCTTCAAAAGCCGCTGATTCGTGAGTGCTCTAATTACAGCGGTTCATCTAGATCCCATGAGGATGTGTCAGCACTTAGCTCATCCTTGACGGTTTTTAGCTCTGAGAGGCGACCTCCAAAGGAAAATAAGCAACGTCGACCGGCCGAAGCAGATCAGCATGTTGATGAGCTTCAGCAGGAAGCCATACCGATTGACCCTGAAGAACGTCAGTGAGATCATGACAAACAGCATATGAAAACTGGTACTGATGGATATATGTTTCTAGTCCGAAGACAAGAGCTTTATGACCAGATTGATCAAGCAGCTGGTAAAAATAAGAAAAACAAAAAACGTAGACGAAAAGGAGGTGATGAAGATTTGGAAATGATGGCGGACGAAGAAGTGTCCAAGCTGAGAGCTAGGATGTTGGGTGCGGTTAATATGGATCTCGAAGCCAATGAGGAACGTAGACCTGCAACGGCTAAGATGATGTTGTTACCACTCGTGACGGCCACTATGCAAAAGTGAGTCACTTCGATTTTACTAACTTGTGATATCTCACATTGACGTACCATTTGGCTCGCTTGGCAGATCTCACTTGGAGACTGCTATACTTGATAACGGAGTGCTCGAAGCGGTCAAGAAATGGCTTGAACCACTTCCTGATCGATCACTTCCGGCGCTTAACATTCAACGTTCTCTATTGCAGCTGTTGAGTAAAGTGGGTGATTGCTCTTCGCAAATTTACCTCAACAATCACTGACTATCTTGACTATAGATGACTATCGACACCCAATCTTTGAAATCAAGTGAACTTGGTAAAGTGATTGTATTCTACACCAAATGTAAAAGGGTTGACCCCTCAATCAAGCGTTTAGCCGACAACTTATTCAGTAGGTTTTTCTTCACTTATCTCTTGTATTGTTACCCTTGTGAACTCATATGATCGGTCACAGCGACCTGGCTCCGTCCTATCATCCGGCGACCGGCTTCTTACCGGTCTCGTGCACCCCTCCCAGTATCATCCCTACCAAACGCAGATTCCAACATCATCAATCGACCCACACCTTCATCCCAAGCTCCAAATCGATCTCAACGAGCTCGAATTCCAGAAACCATTCATCAAGCTTTCCAATTTGCTCCAACATCCACACTTGATGCTAATCCTCAAGGTGATGAAGGAGGATCACAAAATCCTGCATTTAAGAAAGGTAGTCAAAAGGCTACGGCAAAGAAGACACGTGAGTGGGCAAGGAAAATGGTAGATGCCAAGAAAGGTCAACGGATGGGATAAACCGCTTTGGGTATGTTCTTGTCTTGTGGTTGGATTGTGTTGTGCTCTTTCACTTTAGAAACTTTTCATGCTTGGTAGAATGTATATTATTGTGTTGTTGAATTCTGAACTTGAAGGATAAAACTGGAGTTGATCCACATGCGGACACGCTAGATGACCCTCTATCGAGGCCTTTGTCCTTCAGCAATCAGCCGAGAATATGAATGGTATTGCTAATTTTGAATTGGTGCAAGAGGGGCAACAGGCTTTTTTCCTCAACATAAATTGAGTATGCCTGATAGCCTCCTTTCAGGCGACGTTTGCCAAACCATGCCTATGATAATGGGACACCCAAAAACACGTTTGAAAAATACGACCTTGGGGCGTCCGCAGCCAATATACACCACATCTTAGTGAAAAAATGTGACATCTGCATACCGAAACAGATGCCTATGACATTTAAGAAGAAGTGCATATAATCTTCTGTCATTGCTGGGCCAAGGTCAGTACGTATGTCTTATTGCCCAATCACTTGAGTCTTGAGTCTTTCATATAATTAGATAGCTGGTTGATCAACACATCTTGCTACATGTGTGTCATGTAGGCAATCTGGCTTTTTTCTTATGAACTTTAAATCTCATTGGCACCCGTTATATCAATCTCAAGGCTAAAATTGATTCTTTTGTTCACTGACACCCTGACCTTGATCTACCTTGATCTCATATGAATATCGTGAATCTTATCATTACTTGAATGATTTCTTTTGATAGCTTCTTTGACTCAACGTCAAACCCAGTGTTTTTGAGGGGCGGATAAGCAAACATTTGGGTGGTCATTAGCCCAGTCTCTGAGAGATGGAAGCTGAAGGAAACATCAGAAAGACAATATAGAGTGGACGGTTCGTAGCCTACGCAACGGGGTGAGTTATGGTACCATTTTCTCTGCTTCCTTCCTTTGCGAATTACTCTAAAGCCTCAAGATTCGTGTGTTAAATATTTAGTGGGGGTCTTTTGTCACTCGTGTCCTTTATCACCTTCAATCAGGAGCAGAATAATTCAAGAACTATCCATGACATATAAGATCACTCAGATATACCAGGCACATAAACAGACCATGACCTCGTGGTACGCAGTGTACACCGTCACGGGTCATTCATCAGCCATAGCTGGTGGCACTTGATTGAGTGCGGGCTGGGAGGGTAGCAAAGAGGCCCTTCCAGACTTATGGCAAGTATGTACGTAAGCAAGACTGCAAATGTAGAAAAATGAGGTCTCAGGGCCATACATACATCGCATATTTCCTTCATTTAGGGGATACAAAGTAGAAAGCCGGGCACGTGCCCGGGCATGTGCCCACAAGTCCAGAGCCCAAATCTTGGCTGTAAAATCGGGATCTGGACTTGTGGACACGTAGTGCCCGGAAGTCCACATCCCGAATTTTGGCTGTAAAATTGGGATCAAGAAGCCCGCAGGTTGGCCCGGGCACGTGTCCCGCGCTCTACTTTGTATCCCCTAATTGTCTCGCAGCTCAGTTATTTTCAAATTCTCGATGAAGTCATCATGAAAACATCGTACAAAACAAAGTACACTGTTGCTCTTGGAATACTCGCATTTCAAGCTTCGCTGAACCGAAATTTACCAATAAAAAGGAATAGTGATGGTACATCAATACAAATGAGTTCTCCTTAATATTTTCACCTTCACGATCAAAATGAAAAACAAATAATTGGTCCACAAGAAAAAGTAAGAAATAATCGTGTATAAGTTGAAGTTGAGTAAACAAGGAACAATTTAGGTCTTTTGAAATAGTAATTGTTCACATTTAGTATAGAGTTATTTTGGTACTTCTTTGAAAAAGGATATTGGAAGATAATGATTGATCTAGGTTTTTTTGAAGGCGCAAGCATCATAAGCCGGCTGGAATTGGGGCTAAAGGATGTGATCAAACTTGAGCGCTCGCCATTACTCGTTGAGCATCGGTCGGTTCTGCATCGGGTGTAGGATTATGAAGAGCAGCCGAACGCGACACCTCTGGCTTTCGCTTACGACCGAACTTTGAGAAGAACCCCGCTCGTGGTGCCGGTGGTGGTGCGCTGCGCTTGCGACCTCGGCAGCAGAGGCATGTAAGAAGGCCAATCAGAATCAAAAGAGCTCCTGTAGCGCAGATCATCGCGGGTGTGAAAGGCCAGAGAAGTCAGCTGTTGAGTACTTTTATCATTCTCGATCATTATTCGATAGCATAGATTGATGACTCGAAAGATGGATAGAATGTGCAATTATTATGGGCTTACCAACTCCTCCAAACACGATCCCAACGATCTGTCCAGCTGAAAGCCTATGTCTATGGCAAATTTCGCCATCGCCGAGAAAGCCTGACCCGTCGTCAATTTCTTCATCATCCGTCAACCATGCACTGTCCTGACATTTGTGAGCAGCCTGAGCATGTGATGGAAACAGGCTTAGAAGAAGCAAACTCGCAGCGATGACATGAAGGCTTATATGGTAGCTGATGTTTTTGGATCTCGAGAAATGCATAGTTTTAATGATAAGCTGTGCCACAATTATTATGAAGGCAAGATGAATTGGAAAGAGGTGATGTGGGAATTTCTGTCAGACTCACAGATTCACTCTGGAATTTATAGGCGCAGTGAAGTCAGAAGAAGAACCGAAGTAAGTTATGCTCATGAATGAGAGTAGGTATGTACGCAGGTTCAATCACTCGATCTGAAGCACGAAGCAAAATATTTATTATAATATTTGGATGTGTATAAAGCATCACTACTAGTACAGCGATCGACCCACAAAATGCACATCATATGTGCTCAAAGCAGTTGAAACTTGCTTGAAGTTGAAGTTCACAAATCACAAAGGGGGAAAATATGAAGGAACTCGCTTGCTAGATTTGTATCAAGTCATCAACATATCTCATTTTATCCAAAGCGGTCACATATCGTGATGGAAGCGAAAACTCCGTGATTGGGCCGCGTCCTTTTTCTTATTCTTCTCATATTGATTCGGACGTTCTCAGGGACAGTTTATGTATGGACTATGGATCCATGCGTACCATTTGGCCGGCTAGTTTTCTCTAACCGACTGTAGTAGCCGAGCATGCCTTACAAGTCGAAACGTTGAGAGTAACATGATCACTCGTAGAATTGGTACTTCCTCATGTTCGCTGGAAGGTGTTCGCGCCGCTCTGATCCCGAACTTTTTTTATTCCATCTATCAAAGCAAGATGCACTTCTGTGAGGTGCCAGGCAGTCCCTTGCCGCCCGGGATGCGACTTATATGCAGGAAGCGTGATCAAAGAAAGCTTCGGGAGTCGGACCCATCCCCTAAAGAAAAACTATTTTCTAATCGGTAAACTTCGTATGTCATCACCTGCACGCACCGTTATCCTAAAAAAAAGCTCAATTCTATCTGTGAGGTCGAGTAAGAGAGCTCGGTATAAGGAGTGTGAAGGGAATGTATATTGAGCAATTTTGGTATAGGTGCAACTTTTGAACTGTAGACTGTCACTCTACCTTCTAACTCCACCAAACCACACTAGAGTACTCCTTGCGAGGAACGGAGAGCACAAGCCTTGAGTAATCCTCGACCACCTTGATTGCCTTACACGCCTACAAAAGTATCCAAAGTTGTTTGGCATTTGGTTGGTTGAAAAGCTGCATCACAGTGGTGCGGTGAGTCTACTTACGTCGTGCACCATCTGATGCTATCTGATGGTCATCCAAGCCAAGCAAATCCACCGCTAGACAACCCCATTTACGACCGCTATAGTATACCTACTGCACGCCGTTGTTGAAGTCAAGCTTATCATCTCTATGAGCCAAAACTTACCCTTTATTGGTGGTATACTATTACTACAAGTCAATTTTTGCTTCTTATCTGATGAAGACTGCTGCATTTCACTCTGATAACTGGACTCGTGAAGGGCTGTATAAATTCATGGAGCCTGGATGATTGATGCCACAAACAACCTTGTCAGGGGAAGCTTCCTGAAGAGCGCAAAAGAAATGAGATCAACTCTTCAGACGTCATAAAGTTTGCCAAAAGTTAGCAATGATAATTGGCTGACAGTGTTGCGCAACTTGCGGCTTGCTGAAGTCGGGTCGTCCCGATAAGTGGCCCCGACTCTGGTAATCGAGGTGTACCGAGCCGATTATGTAAGACTCCTTCAAGGTCCATCACTGCTCCTTTGATTTCCATCTTCAACTCCTCACCTCCTTGGCCTGTTTAACTTGACCCCATCCTCAAACAACATATAAACGAGATGAGTATGACCCACGCGACAGCGAGATTTGCAATTTTACGGCTGATATCGATCCAACTCGACGCCGCTGGCTTTACGCACGTTCAAGACAAGTCATTGTTAGAGGATATCGAAGGCCTTCTCGATGGATGTTGAGTAGTGTTGGCTTCAAAAATCTTCCATCGCCTGATTTCCCTCCCCCATCTTCTGATCCTGGTTCTTCGGCTGTGAATTGTTATGAATTGCTGGTGATAGTGATTGAGGGTCTGGTACATTTAACATACGAGTTTGCTCAACATACGAGAAGGTCGAGGCCGAACATACGGGATATGGTCACAGCATGTGCAGATCAAGGCATCGAACTTTGTCATCTTCAGGCTGTGCTCTCTCAGACGCTTCCTCATATGTCTGGTAATCATCTTTTTTGAGTTTGGCCTATGTCTATCACTCGCACCAACAATTACCTGATAGTTCGCGAAACATATGAAGATTTGAAATTTGAGCTTCCTATAGCTTCCTCTACTATTCCTCACGATCCTACCGTTGGTTTTCTATCATCAGAATCTGAAAGCGAAGATGAACAAGCCTCAAACCAGTCAGCATCCCGCGCGAATCGTCCCAGCCACTCGCGAGCAAAACTCAATATGGAATTGGTTGGGGGTTTACCACATCTACCAGCTTTGCCAGCTAAACATACATGGAGACAGACCTATGTCAGTAAAAGTTTTATTGCTTTGTCGTCGGCTGTAACTGATGATACCCTTCCAATGAATACGTAGGTCGAACCTGCGCCTATCACGGTCATTCCTCCTCCACACGTTTCATTGCCTAAGCCAACGGTGCCGACATCCGAAGCACGTCCAGATTCTTCAAATCTAACTGGTGTTTATCCTTTCGAAGCTTCGCTGAATGATCCCAATATACCTACTTGTTTGCATTCCCTCAATCGACGGATTCTCGATACCCGTTTGGTGGAACGCTCGCTTCGTAATCTCGTCGAACGGACTTCCGAAGATAGCGAGAATTCTCTGAAGCATTCTTCTTCACAGTTGAACTTATCTTCTATACCCTCTGATGATTTGTCAGTACCCAAACGTGCGGCTGACCTACAGATCCCGATTATCAACTTTGAGAATGATTGGTATGGCTCCCAGAGAGTCAAGCGGGTCAAGACTGATTCGAATTCATAATATTTTGTATTTCGTTGACAATTGAGCTCTATGTATTTATCAGTCGAATGCATTGTACATCATACAAAGATCGTTCCAATGGAATCAGATCATCGGATCCCAAGCTGACCTTCATTACCAAATCTTTGATTTCAACTGCGCCTTGTGCTTTGATTGGAGTTGAAGAAAAGCTCGAGTTTCGCGAGTTCAATTTGCCAAATAACTCGCCAGAAAGAGACTTGTCAGATGAACTGCGATTATAGTCGAGCGAAAGAACGCGATTAATGATCAGTCGGAATTAGGCTACCCTAAACACCATTGTTTGTCAAAGTTTGAGTTTATCCCTACTTCATCCAACCTCGTCCGTCCCAGCTTTTCATCAGCAAGGTCGATCTACTATTCTTCAATTTCAAAGGACAAACTTGGAAATGTTTGTTATTTGAACTTGTGGATTTGAAAAACATAATTGCCAAATTTGTACTGCAGGGATAGCTGCTCTCCAATAAACTAATGCTCACTTTGATCCTTTCGGTCAGTTAGAATGCTAGATTTGAAATTTCGTCAACGATGCTTTAGTCAAAAGTTGGAACTTCACGTAGTCCTTCCATCCTCAATAAAACCTCAGCTTCACACCATCCCCTTGACTTTCAATATAGCGCATATACCATCAGACTATCTTTCAGTAAATTCAAAATGGCATCATCTACCGTGGATTCTCAACAGCTTTCCAACAAGTCTTCAGAACCATCTGCTCCACTCAGCGTACGCGCAGATACATTTTCGAAATTGTTGTGGCCAGAGAAATCACGTCGAACTGATCGTGAAATTGAACAAGCACATCAATCACTTCGTCGACTAATTCTGATCAATCCTTATGATGAGGTTGGTCAATCACCTTTGGCATTTCTCGACATCTCCTCTTTATCATGTCTCAGTGTCATGCTTTTTTTAGGTCGAAGCAAGTCAATTCAGAGCAACTACCTGGAAAATCCTTTTAGGTGCTTTAGATTGCCAAGCAGAACATTACTTCGATCTTGCTACTCGTCGAAGAACACCATGGTATGAGAAGATCACAAATGATACTTTTAGGACTTTGGCTACTGATTCATCATTTCAAACACGAGTTTCGAATGCTATGCTAGTCAGATTACTTGAAGCTTTTGTCTCTCGTTCACATGGTATGTCATTCGAATGTTTTCTCTCATTCGAATGTTTTGTCAATTGATTTCCTTGAATAATGACATCTTCACTTTTTTTTGTTCCTGTAGAGGAATCTCACAAGACAGACGGTACCAAAGCGCAATACGATTTTACATATGTTCAAGGCATGAATGTGCTTGCTGCTCCATTTCTTTATACTATGCCATCTGAGCTAGAAGCTTTTATGACTTTTTCTCGTTTTATCGAATTTCATTGTCCTTTATACGTACAACCTACACTCGAGGGTGTTCATTCAGGATTACGCGTAAGTTTTTTCTTCTATGACTCTATTTTTGAATTGAATTGCAGAAAGAGTTTGATGATATTCGCGACAATCAGTTATTGGATGTTTGTCTTGAAATACTCGATCTTGAATTGTATCAATACCTAAAGTCAAAAAACTTACGTGCTGAAATATACGCTTTTCCTTGTTAGTCTTTTTTGATACTTTGATTTCCAACTTGCTCTTAAGCTGATCTTACTTTGATGTTCAACCACTTAAACAGCTGTGTTAACATTTTGCGCGTGTACAGAACCATTAGATCAAGTCTTGCAACTGTGGGATTACTTATTAGCTTTTGGTGTAGGTTTAAATATCCTCTGCGTAATTTCTCAATTATACATGATGCGAGATAAACTCTTGGCTCATCCTTCGTTAGTACTTTGCTTCACTGTCTTTTTCGATGAATCGATTGCTTGAGATGGATTTATGTTGACTTTTTTATGCTGTTACTATTAGACCGATGGCTTTACTTCGAAAGTTACTAGCTCTTGACGCTAAAAAGGTGATCTTGTTAACAAATGTGTTTATACGTGATTTACCAGAAGTACTATACGAAAAACTGGTTCGACATCCTTTTGAAAAAGTAAATTGATTCAATGTTCGCCACTGTATGCTGGTTTATTTCAAGGAACACTTTTTGCGTTTTTTTTGACAAGTTGTAGCTTTGTAAGGATGATGAAGTCTTGGGAGTTACTTTCGATAACCATACTTAACCATAACAGGGAAGAATAATCAAAATGTATTTCAATTGGACTTACTTTTTGTGTATTTCATTAGAGGACATTCAAGACTTGGCCGTTTGCTTTTTGGATCTCAGACGTCGTTTTTTTCTCAATTGTCTTATATTATGTATGAACTTGAAATCTCGGGAACCTGTCCTGAAAACGACTCTACGAGGGCAGCAATCTGCGAATACAACAAAGAAGGTAGCTCTGAACTTGGAAGGGATTATGTACTCAATATGGTAGACCGCATCGGCAAATCAGGCGTCAATTGATACATAAGCCTGTAATCATCAGTGGTTTTTAGGAACAATTCATCCACAAATTATGGAAGGTTATTTGCAAAAACTTGAGAAGCTTGATAGTCATCAGCTCACATGGTTGACGAGGACTGAGACTCAAAATTCGATATCATTGGCGGGGCAGCTTCAATAGTCATCACATGCGGTAGATTTTAGGTTTCATAGGCAAGGGGGCAGATGGATGCGATCACGTATATAGTCATTATATCATTTGTTCTTACAATTTTCCATCATTCGCATACTTTTCGATGCGACAAAGTAGATGCTTAAATTCAGACATGCGTCGCGAGTCGACGTATGGAAGAAAATGTGTCCTCTAACATGATCGATTTGATATTTTGCACCACAAGAGGTAATGTCCATTTAAATATAACCCAAGAAGCTTGATGTGAGAGTTGCAGATCTCAAAGACCTGTTTTTGTTTTGTTAGTCATCTTCTGGAAAATCTCGGGTGCTTAGAGATCGAAATCATTGGAGAGATTCCTTTCCAGCTTTGATGGCTGATTGAGGTTGTCCAAGGGTATCGAAACTGTAATATCAATGAGGGTAGAGCGTCAGAAGCAAATTCTTGAACCAGAAGATTCTTGAGACTCACAAGAAGATACCGGCAAGGTTGGCTTTTTTGGCGAATTTTCCTTTGGCGGCGATGCTGACTTGATCATCGTACGAGAAGAAGTATTTTCCGTTGGTCAAGAATGGCTAAGTGCGAAGTAACTATGTCAGTTAACTTATCAGACAGATTTATGATTGTTGGGATTTCACTGACTTGACCACTGCATTCATCAAAGTGACGTGTGTAACCATTTCCGCCTGAAAGTTGGTCAGCCGATAAATCACCCTTCTCCATCAACTCGTTCACAAGCCAAATACCCGCCCAGTTGGTTTGAACACCACACACGTCGATCATTGGTGGATCATCGGTCTTTCCACCTTGCTATTTGTTGCAAAGAATGCAATCAGTTACTAGAATCCGATGACTTTCGCAATGAGGTGGAAAATAACCCACTGGAGCGGTGGTTGTGTGGTTTTGGTAATAGTACGAAACCAACTTTTCCTCAGTTCGAGGAGTCAACTTGGGTGACGTCAATTCGTACGAGCGAGCGTAAGCAGGAATTCCTAACACCATCTGGCTTGGCTTGAATCCCTGTTTTGTGAAGATAGCGAGAGCGGAATTGATAGAAGCCGGGTTCTCAGGAGCACATGAATCGTAGATTGGTGCGATAGGGCCAGTGGTTGCAGCCCAGTTTCCGAAGACATCGTAGGCCATGATGTTACTGGTAGGTTTTAATATATTATTAGCGGAGAGTTCTTCGGGAAAGGGGCACGAGTTTGTGTTGTGGCTTACGCGAAGTCCAGGTTCTCAACAAGAAGTTGGGTTTCGTTGGCGCCGGCTACCTTACCATCCGCCCCGAGTAAACCACCAATGCTCAAAGCGGCGCTGTATTGAGCCTCAGGCCATTGCTTTCGAAGTTCCTATTGAAAGGCAATGCCGACAATGGATATAATCAGTGTTAAAGAGCTAACCGGAGGGGGTAAGTAGCGTACGTACTCGAACAAATGAACCGAAGTGGACAGTATCGGCCGCAGTGAAGTTGTTACAACCGATTCCAGCACTAATTTGAATGAAAACTCATTAAGCACAGCAAACTCATGAGAAGGAGGAAAGGAACTTACGCGTTAGGGTCTATGTAGATGTAGAGGAAGCGTTTTTAGTGTTATACACACGCATACATTGAGAAATAATAAAGTCAAACTTACATTCCCAGTCTGTGCAAAGTACAGTAAGAACGTTAGCATTGAGTCCTGTGGGCTGGTTGGGGAGCTAGGTGGAAGAATATCTTACCAAGATCAATTCCCTTGAAACCAAATTTCTTGGCAAAGTCGATCAGCACTCTGGCGTATTTTTGTCGATTGGTGTCATCTTGCACCATGATGGAAAAGTGCCTGCAATGAGTTTGAAGATTTAGCAAGGGGCATATGAGGTGGTTGAGACTGTGTTTAGAACCAACTTTGAACCGGTCCAACCACCATATGACATGATGGGGAGCACTTTGTCTGATGAAAGAAAAACGGGTGAGCAGTAAGTATTTTGTCCAATGGCCATCATGAGGGCTTGTGCAAAATATCAAATCTCATCGAAGGGCTTACTAGCAGTGGCTTCTTTGACAAATTGACCAGCGAGCGCTTCCGCAGTTTCGGATGTAAGGCCCGGAGGGTAGGTGAAGGAGCCGTCAAGTTCAGGGATAGCGACGAAGAACGTGACATCGGTGTATAGGGCTAATTAAAAGAGGTTAAAAAATCAATCAACTTGAAAACTGAGGCACATAGCGAAGAAAAGACTCACACCAAGGAATTTGGGCTGGGGATTGGAGGCTTGAATGATATGCTGGGTAATAACCCATCACTTTTTGTGACTTGGTGAAATTAGCTGAGCCCATGTCGGTTGGGATACAGGTGGCCCTTACGACAAGAGATACAACTGCCAACAAGCTGACAAGCATGATCATGATGTCGATTTGCTTAGTGTTAAACGGGCTTCAGAGTTTAGGGTAAAATAGTTGAAAATTTGGATGATTCTGTGTTAGTAGGGAGAGAACTGGATGATACGAAAAAATAAAAAAGGAAAATTGAACTTGGTGGGTGGAATAGCAGTCCTTGGCCGGGGACGACCGTTGCAGCCTTTTATAAAAGTTTTTGAGAAAGGTTCGGAAGTCTGGCAGAGGCTGGCAGGAGATTTCGGAATACCTTTTCACCCTGTCTTTTGCAGCGCCCGCGGAAGCCATTGGAAGACCCCGACTTGGCGTGGCATACAGACCCTGGAGGCTGGCAAGGTCCACGCATCGCCTCACAAACCATTGGCTGTTGCGGTGCTACAAGTCCACCAGGTGAGCTCCCCTTCTGCAAGCAAGCATGGTCCTCGGAAAAACCACACATAGCATACTAAAACCGCGTAGTATGAGCGCCACACGGGTGACTCAGCTCACAATGGTCCGGAGTAACGTCCGTACTCACATGTCATGCTTGCTACCACTGCCTTCGGTAAAAAAAGTCGCACTGTTATACTAATGCGAATTTTATATCAGGGTGGAAGATTAAGGCAGGTCAAGTTTTTACGTTCTTCTTGTAAAATACCATAAAAAAATTCCTCTCTTGCAAAACAAGATGGTCAGCGGCGGTCAACAGCAATCAACAGCTTCTTGAGGAGCCATTGATCCATAATGCATATGATATCAGTCTTGACACTTTTCTCTGCTTTTTCACCTCACATTAGGGGGTTTCAAGTCAAAACATTTACAGCATTTTGCAGTACAACAAGTTGTCCGAGACCGTAAAATTTGATGTAAATTTCAAAAATTCTGGACACCTTTTCAGGTGTCCCAAATGCTGTTGACCATATATTTGCAGAAAAAAAACACCGTAAAATTTGGAAAACTTGTCTGTTTCATATAAATTTTCACAAAAATATCCTGACTTGAAACCCCCTATATTGTTTGCGTTGTTTGCTAGTCTTTGTTGTTTTATAGTTATTTGGGTTTTCTCATTGCTGTAAAGTTATGTAGATGTTCTGCTCATAAAAACTTGGGATGTTAGAATTCCTGACTCCATAGAATTTTTGCAAAAATTTATGGAATCAGGATTTATTTTTTATGGTCAAAGCTGCAAATCACTTTGAGCCCCCCTATTTTCTCACTGTGCATGTGTATGTATAAAAAGACAACATTCTGTTAGAACGTTCAGTAACCAAAGGTGACATGAGAATTTTATGACCAGACTACATATTGATCCCAATAATATGTTTCAATTTGGTCAAGAAGGTCTTTGACTTTGATAGTGGTCAAACCACAGCCATATTTTGCTGTAGCCTCACTTTCCTCTGCTCATTGAATTTGCTTCAACTTATCAAATGAAAGAGATTCTAGATCTTGACTTAATTCATGTTATTCCAAAAGGGTCATGTTTCATTCAAATGAGAACTGAAAGCAAGAAATTTGTATCTAATACAATTTGGACTAAAGATTTCATCAACAAAAGTGTTCAGCTGTTTGACATTGGTGCTGTCAACTTTGTCAATTCATCCGGTCTCAAGGGTGAAAATGTTTGTGATTTCAATTTGAATAGCAATGAGTGAGGTCAATTCTGAGATGACTTATTGGTGATTGAGATTGAATATAATAAGATCAAAATTGAATTTGATTTAAAAGAAGGTGTTTGGGATCCATCAGAGAAGGTTGGGGTTGAGGTCATGTGTGAATGTTGATTGTTGAGATTGACAAAGGGCAAGCCAAGTCAAGAGTAAAAAGGGATAATCAAGACCAAAAGAGAAGGGGTTCAAAGATGAAATGTGAGTGATTGAGATCAAAGTGTTCAATCAGTGATTGTATTGGTAATCAGAGGGAAAAAACGGTGAAGTACAAGAACAGAGGCAGTGTCATTATGGATACAAAGTGGACATGTCTGGTATGCATTAAGGGTACTCAAAGTAAGTATGTACGTGTACATACTTTTTGCTATATACTTTTTTTGGCGGGGAAGGCGAGGCCAAAAGTATATTTTTTTTCTTTGTCCCCGCCAAAAAAAGTATGTAGCGAAAAGTATGTAGCGCTACATACTTTGCTTTGAGTACCCTTATTAATTGAAAAGTGTCTTCATTGTTGGTTCAAAAGAATAAACAAATGACCTTATTTTGCAATCTTGATTCTTGCCTTTTCCATTTAATAGCAGTGACTTTGAAGAATCAACAAGAGAGACAAAGTGGGATTTTTTTACCACAGATGGTCTGACAGGGTTTCATGGTGGTAAATTGTACGGGGAGGAGGATTGTCGTGGTATATAACATACCTCGTTTTGTTTTTATGTGTACTTGTGTTGTGTTAATGTATGGATCAAGGACTTCCGGTTGTTGTGGTTGATTATGTAGAATGAATATCAAATTGAAAGAAGAAGAGCCTGGTGAAATTAAGTTGCAATGAGTTTAATGAGCACGGTTATGGATTGATGGGTGTGATCATTTGTTATTCTTTTTACTAATAGGGAATAGGTCGCTTGTGACCTGAGTGTTTTCTTTCTATTTCCGTATATGTGTCTGTGTTATGATTTTATATATAATGACTCACTTTGTACCACTCAGTTTCTTTTCCCCATCAAAAAGAAACTGTAAGTGTTTTTCTCTTACTAACATTATTTACGAAACATCATCCTGATTTCATTATCTCGACTTTACTTTCTCGCTACTTTTATTATTTCATTTGCTCACATTTCATCTTAACTTGCGTACAATCCCTATTGCTCTGTGCACAGGTTTGTTAGACTCTTTTCTTGTTTTCTTCATCTCTATCTTTTACTAATGTGTGCTGTGGTCAGGTCTGTCTGATTTTAGTGCTCTTCGAAGCTCTTTGAGGCCTGTGCCGTTACTTACTTCAGTACCTGATTACCCCAGGTTAGTATACTATTTTTGATCAAAAAGAAACTTTTTATTATTTCATTTGCTCACATTTCATCTTAACTTGCATACAATCCCTGTTGCTCTGTGCACAGGTCTGTCTGATTTTAGTGCTCTTTGAAGCTCTTTGAGGCCTGTGCCGTTACTTACTTCAGTACCTGATTACCCCAGGTTACAACTTTTCAAACGGCCTAGCCACTACATTGTTCTTGAGCACTTCCCAACTTCACATGGTAGCGAGAGTTTGATTATTATATCAAACTCCAATTCCGACGACCTATTGATTATATGCAATCAGAAGAAGAGGAACAATCTATTTCTATCACCGACTCTGAATCTCAAGAGTCTGATTCATCTTCTTCCAACTCTGCTTCAACTGTCAAGAGCTTCACCGGTCAACAATCTCTTATTCTTCCTTCATCGTTATCAACTACTTTGCCTATCATGTCCACTGAAATTACCAACTCAACCTTTAATCCTTTGCAAATATTTGCCCAACAAACAACTGCATCTCTTAGTAAATTCAACATCAAGAATGAACTAACTGACAAGAATTTTAACTATTGGAATCTAGTTATTCATGAATCCATTGAATTGTTAGGTTATGAATTATATTTGGACGTGAAGGATTATCATGATCAATTGCTTACTGAAGAGAAGCATAAGAAGGTCAAGTTTCTCATCACCACTTGGATCCTCAACAAGTATGATGGAGTGAACGGGGAAAGGTCTAGAGACGCTTTAACTACTCAAGATCCTAACACTAACGAAATGACTATAGTCTACGACCCTTTTGTACTCGGGACTCATCTCAAGAATTATTATGCCAGCATATCTGAAGCAAAGTTAAAACATGTGGCAACTGCCTTATTAAATATGACTCAATGTCTTTCTGATAATTTGAAGGTTCATATCGATAAATTTTCTTCATTACTTCATGAATATCGTAAATTCAAAGGTACTATGTCTCCTGATCAAGCTGCTAGAACCTTAATCCAAAGCTTGAAACCAGGATACGAGGTCACTATAGCCGTCATCTATTGTTTAGTTCAACCTCTCACCTATGACAAGGTCGTACATGAACTTTTGATGCACGAAGAAGAACAAACTTATGTGTTGCCTTCCTTAATCCAATCAGCTCATCATACTTCTAACCAATCATCTAATCATGTCTCCAACTATCACGCCAATCCTAGTCACCTAACCAAATGTACTATTGATTGTTGTGTAGGGAACACTTTCCAGAACCCGCACAAACCCGACCAATGCTTCAGACAACCTGCTAACTTTGGTAAACGTGATGAATGGATGAACAGACAAGATGAGAAGAAGAAATTTAAACGCGGAAATTTTTGTCCACAACAAGCTAATCACTTGGAGTCCACCAGTTCCATTCGAGGTGTGAAGATAGTCAGACCTCCTCTAGCATCTGCAAATCATGCCATGACTTTCTCAATCGATTTTCAACCAGTCACTGCCCCATCTCCTCTCACCTTGAACACTACTCCTTCCCATCAGATTGCTGTGATGGATGTTTCTGCTGCGTTTCTACAAGCACCGATTGACCCGGATCACATAATCATTAACGATCAATCTACCGACAAACCCATGACCTTAATCTTGACTTTATCTGATCAATCTACCAATGAACCTACTGCTCAAGGCTCTGAGTTGGTCGACTTTGCAACTGCTTCTTCCGTGGCTCCTACTGAAGGCATTTGGGCGTTGAATGACACCGGTGCTTCTCACCACATGTTTAACAACTTGTCCTTCTTTGACGCCTCCACTGTCAAACCACTCAAAGATTCAAACAAACGTCTTTGTTTAGCTGGTGGGGACGCTTCTTTGGCTGTTCATTCCACAGGGTCTGTCAAACTTAGAGCTAGTGATGGAACGGTATTTACTCTGGCCGATTGTTTGTATGTACCAGAGCTGAGTAGAAATCTCATAGCTGGGGGTGCGTTATTGAAGAAGGGAGTTGTAACTCTCATCAACTCGACTGACCCCGATTGCTTCAGCCTAGTCATGGGTCAATGTGCCCTTTTCAATGGGGCTTTCTCCGGTAATCTCATGTTGGTCTCTCTTGAACCAGTGAGTTATGTCATCTCAAAGAAACAACCTATCCAATCCTTACACTCATGCGATCTTCAACATCAACGACTAGGTCATATAAGTCACAAGTATTTAAACGATATGGTCAAACATGAGAGTCTGGATGGGTTATGTAATAGTTCTACATCTGCCCCTACAAAGCTTCAATGCCAAGTTTACCAAGGTGCACAGAAAGAAGGGGCAGCTGATTTCTTTTGAACTCAGATCTTGACTTTTTAAGTACATACTTGCCCTTATTTTTGGTAGTATATCCAAAGAAAGCTGATTGCCTCTGCTGTGTTCAAAGCAATTGCAGACAATTTTTGCTCACAAACCACTGAATTCAATCTTTGACTCGTCAATCCATCCATTAGAAGACTCACTGATATATCCATTAAAAGACTAACAATGTGTTTGATTTTCAATTTCAGACTCTAATAATTGATGCATTTAATTTATTTTAATAACTAATGTACCTTTGTTAAAAGACTCGGGATCTATTTAATGTGTTTAGACTCTGATGCCTAATCCATCCACCAGAAGATTTATCTGTTTTTATCAAAAACCCCATAATCAGTTCTATTGTGAATTCACACATCATGTGAGATTGTAATAAAAAACAACAATTGCCATACAAGTGGAACAGTTTCAAGTCAAGACCCACTAAAAACCTTTATGAATTTTTGCCTTGGTCTTTGTTTGCAGACAATTTCTTAAAGACTTGAAATTGTCTCTTTCATTGGCCATCATACAGGAATGTATGTGAAATGGCATCCAGACAATGCACAAGGTAGGTTGCCTGTGTCCATGTACTAGCAGGGCAATCTACCACACATCCAAGATAAATGTCCTTAGCAGCCTGGCCACAGTCTTGAACCATCAACTGTCAGGCCTGTTACTGCAAAGAGGCTGGTATCTCTGCTTTGGGAAAGAACATATGTGATCAGACAGTTTCAAATGTCTCAAAGAAAGGAGTCATATAGAATATCTCATTGGAAAGCAATCCTTCCCCATCTTCACCATTCTACCCTTCCATCACGTCTTTCCCATTTCTGTCCATTCCCCGATTTACTGTTCACCTGGTGTGGCTTTTAAAACCAATTCTATCATCCTTTCAGGTTTTTTGTGTCCTACCCACCCACCTCACAAATTTTCTTTCCTAGTCTCTTGGTCAAGTTTGGACCACACAACAGGGCTAAGCACTAACCCCCCTTGTGCTTAAGTCCCCGTCATCTGCAATGTACTCTGATACTGGTACTCCTCTTTATGCCTCCCCCTTTTTATAAAGACTCTAGATCTGGCTCTCTTTCATCTGGATCCTACAGCGGTACCAGCATGTTGAAATCCAACCTCTTCCAGAAGGATTTTGTGACCTTAGCTACCCCCTCCTGAGTTTGTTCTAGCAAAGACGGTTTGGGGGCACCTCACCCCACACATGTGATATGCTTTCACATGTGCATCTTAGTTGTAACAAGTTTTTATTTTAACAAAAAGACAAGTCTAATATAATACATGCAATTTAATTATCAAAAACTTGTGACCACTAGAAGCTCCCCCTGACAAGGAAGCACCTCACAAGACCCAATAAGGTAATGGATACAGTACTCTAGGTGAAACAAAGGACACTAGACAACACCTTCACCATGTCTGTGTATGGTTTGCTTGTCGACAAGCCCACACCAACCCCCATTGAGGCAGAAAGGGAAGTCGTGTGCGCTTGTCAACAAGCAAACACTACCCAGACATGGTGCTTGCTACACCTCTCATTGTGATATACCAATGTATCACTTGTGTCTCACTGGAGATTGGATGCTTCATCTTACCAGCCACAAGGGACTTGATTGAGTCTAGCACAAATCACATAATTCAACAACTAAGAATTGCTCTATATAATACCATTGGTGACAACTAGTTTTTTGGCTCAATGAAGGGAGGGGGAAGGAGGTGGCAGGTCTTGGCAGATGTGTCTGTTTGCATGGACATTGACCCAATTCTGAGCAGAGGGCAAAATTGTGATATGTCTCATAGATTAGCCATTTGCAATAATCTCCACAAAGTCTCACCCTTCAGCTCACAAGTAGTTGACATTCACAGAAAGCATTTCAGTTGTGATCACATGTCCCTTTAGTTGAACCACACCTTTGATTCAGCATGAGCCCCGCTCGCTCGGGAGCGGGGACCGGCGAAAATCCACCCCGAGCACTTTTTGGAAATGCATCCCGGCTTCCGAGCCGACCCCTCCCCGTCGGGGATCTTCATGTACGTCTTCAGACCGCCCCCCGCCACCAAAAATCGGGGGCCTACCGAAATATCGGTTCCCCGTCGAGTGTTAGTCGGTAGAGCTTGCTAGATCAAAAAAATTCATAAATCTGCTTCACGAGCAAGTTCCGGCTGATATTCTACTGTTTCGTACAGGTATTTCATTGTATTTGATTCCTTATACTGATGTATGAGTTGTTACGAGGCCTTCCTCACCTTTCATTTCTCCCTATCTGCCCTCGATTCTACAGCTCTCTGCTATAGCTCGGTTCCCCGATAAAAACCGGGGATCCTCATACTCTTGCCCGGTCCCCGCTCCGTCGGAGTCGGTACGGTGCCGGGGGGCTGAGATACCTAGCCCGAGGCACCGTACCGACGGTACGGAAGCCGGAGATCCCCGAGCCCGCGGGAAACGGGGCTCATGCTGACCTTTGATCCTAAATATCTGTTCCAACTTTCAGCAAGTTATCTCACGACCATCTTTTGGAGTGTTCAGCTTAAAAAGGCTGAAACTTACTCTCAACCCCTTTGTTTGTTTGTGGTAGCCACAAAGGTCTCCTAGAATCCAAGCACACCACCAGAGATGAGCTCAAGTTTTTTGGGGCTCAGTCTAGTGTACCATTGTATTATTTAACAGTAAAGCTACAGGTCAGACTCTGGAGTCTGCAACTTCAATCACCATTAGATATTTCAAGCAAATTTTGATCCATTTTCGCGCTTGTGTCCACACCCTCAAAGGAGCCTTTACGCAAGGCCGCCAAACAATGGCATAATCACTTTATTGCATAAAACACTAATTAAACATGTTACAAAATGATAGAATTATACAACCTTGGGACAAGACAGCCATTAACCAAGACTGGCAATTTGTTGTCTTACGGATGAATAGTTGCTTGTGTTGTAGAAGACTTTATTCTTGGTGAGATCTTTATCTTCTTGAGTTTAATCACCTTCTTTTAGCATACCCAAAGGAAAGCAGTGACCCACTATTAAAGGATTTGTCAAGCACACCCGTTAGGAATTCAGTGTAAGTATAGAGTCATATAGACTCAAAATTCCTGAGGGACTCCACAGAGCTGAGCAGGCATTTGAACCCCCTGTCCTAGCGTCAACCGGAGTCACGGGGGAAAAGAGAATTGCTTCTGGGCGTGAGGAACAGTGATGAACCGTACCGAGATTCTGGAATGTCACCTTGCAAGTGGATGTTGAGCTATTACGGACTGTCTCGACTTTCTGAACACTTCGAGAGAATCTGCGAGCCGGATCGGACATTCCAGGTCCGGATGCTATGTAGTCACGCTACATAGCATCCGGGCTGCGTGACTCAGAGCCGTCTTGATCGAACCCGCTGTCTGGCACTAGGCAGACAATCATTGGGATCTCGACACCTATCTCAACCCCATCGCTTGAACTGTCATGCCGAGTGTCAATTGCCTCAGCCCTTCTTTCCGACGACTATGCACTCGGCGTAGGTCTCCGACCATCAATCCTTGTCGGTCTTATACTTCATCCTTTTCCTCTGGCTCCAACACGGCTCCTCGTCCCTCCAAGATTGTTTCAACCGGCCTTGTCACTGCAGCACTAGGCATTGGTTATGCTACTGGCTTCGTATTCCCACCGCAAAACTCGACATTGAAGGTACTAGCTGGCAACTTCATACCTGTACCTCCTCAGCTGCCACTTCCTGAAACAACCGAAGGCATTCAGATGACCACCGAGATCGAAGCGTCCCTTCTTGAATTACCGGAAGTTCGTGAGCTTACCGCCGATACTGGCTGGCGAGCAAGCAGGCCTCACCGCAACTTCCCCCCCGACAAGGCGATTCACAGTCTTACAGCTGGTGCTTTACGTGGGCCGGGAAAATTCGCTGTCCACCCACTTGTCTTTGTCAAACAGTCAGTTTGATCCTTGGCTCCGCATTCCCTAGAGCGCTCATACATAGTTCGGAATTACCTCCACTCACCCCTGACTCGGTATTCACTCGGAAAACCTTCCCGGCTCCGTCAGCGATGACTCTGAAGCAGTCATTTTTGTTCACCTTGGTCGCTCTTTATGTGGACACGATGGTATCATCCACGGAGGGCTTTGTGCCACAATCCTCGATGAAGCCTTGGGTAGAATCGTCAGTATATGCATCTCGGTCTCTCCATACTCGGGCAACTCAATCTTGACGCTGGACCAATTTTTGTTCAGGCACTGCAAAACCTACCTTCCAAATTAGGTGTGACAGCCTCACTATCACTCAGTTACAGGTCTCCAACCTTTGCCGACCAGTTCGTGGTCATACGGACTCGTCTCAGTCGCGATCCTGCGAAACGCCCAGCTGGTAGAAAGGTCTGGGTGGAGGGTAGACTTGAAACCCTGAAAGGGCACGTTCTGGTTGAAGCTGAGTTGAGTATGAGTTCGAGGTCATCATTTTCTCCATGCCTTCACCGGAGCTGATATACGTGTGGGCTGGTTTTCCAGAGCGCTGTTTGTTGAACCCCGAGCCGCTGCTTTACTAAAGAATAGCATGGTGAAGGGACTTGTCCATTAATCAAAACCCCACCATTTGTATAGGCTGGTGAATTGGTGCAGAGAAACTTCAATATAGATATTGCAGAACCTGCTTCCCCTGTGGACAAGGAATTAGATGTGACAACTATCAAGTACAGTTTGGAAATGTAATTTAAACTAATCTCGCTGAGAGAGCTAGACTGGGCAAAAAATCTTGTAATTCAATAGCTTTGTTCGAGATCCGATGCTATTGCAACTTTGACAATGGAGTATCCCATACATACCTCAGATACAGCTATAAGAGTGAAGAGTGAGCCTGTGATGTGTTCTTATTAATGTTTGTTGAGTGGCGGGAACCCTGCCCATGGTTGTTGCCAGCTGAATATGATGGAGATAATTTGACTGTTGTTTGCTTCCCAACTTCAGTATCTGAATGCCTTTCATTGAAGATTTGAGCTGAGTGAAAAGTGCCATCAGTCCTCCAATCATCGAGATCAAATTTCATGGAAGTGTGATACTCAGACCTGAAGCCAGATATTTTCATCATCATTTGAACTGGGATGAATCTGAGAAAGTAGCTTGACTAGATATCATTGCAGTGCATTCTAGATCCACTCCTTAGACTGAAATATGTGCAAAACTTTCCAAGTAACTTGAATACATCTTGCCAATGATCTTTGAACAATGCTAGCTCCAAATACAATGATTAAATATCTGCTCTGGTTCTAATCCTCCAAGTTTTTGTGACTGGGATAGGGTATCAAACAGATTTTTTTTGTAATAAACAATATCACTCCTTGCATTCAAGACAGCTGTGCAGCCAAAATTCTGAGACTTCAATTTTAACTTTCAGCATCAGGATGGCCTGGTTTGACTGCAATTTATTCTGCAGGTGACACCATTGATGAATTCGTGGGTGAAAACTTTCAACATTGTTTGCTTTTTGTTTGGTATGGTATTAAGCATGAACAGATGTGGTGGTCAATCAACCAGTGAGGACACCTTGCAAGAGAGTACTCAGCAGTGATGTGGATGAGTCAGTTTTATGTCACTCTAAGTGTCAGTGACACAGTCAGCTCGCCGACAATGCTTAAATAATATGCAATTTTACCTCTATTAGAGGTAAAAGCATAGATATAGAGTGATCATGTGAAATAGAACAGACAATCTTTTTTTTGGAGGATTTATAATTCCATAGATTATTTATAACTATACATTCTTTAGTAGCCAAAGTATAATTCTAGCCCTTAAGACATCAGTATTTTGCTTTGCCTTTGTGTGATTTAGAGCGAGTCTACCAAGACTGTGTTATGACCAACTAATAATGACTTATGGCATACAGTTTGGCAGGTAGTTTTTCTTATGCATTTATAAGAGGAATACACCATGTCCGTGTGGGGTTTGCCCATTGACAAGCGCACATGGGTTGCCTTTGTGCCTCAAAGGCAGTCTGTGTGCGCTTGTTATTGAGAGACTGCCACAAGGACACAGTGAAATGCCTTCAAAAATCTCATTTTGGCAGCAAAAAAATCTGTATCATCCTATGAATTTAGAGGCATTATGCCCCTAAAAGATATGCCTTCATGGAGAGTTGAATGTATACAGTTGATGGTTATGGTACAATGAGCCCATAAGACTTATGCTATACCACTGCCAACATTAAATAGGTTCCCTGATAGGAACATGACCTAGGCTGGGAATATCATTGAGAGAAGAATGGAGCATCAAATCATTTTGCACTGCATGTCTGAGCCATGAAGCATACACTACATATGTGCAAACATCTGAGTAAATCCTTAGCTATCAGCTACATACAGGTCTGATCAGTTATCTGCTCATCTAGATAAGCAAATCATGTGTAATACATGCTGTAACTTAGTTCAGATTGAGACACACATTTCAAAATATTGACTACATATATCACAATGGCTACTCAGGAGATATTCATGGAACTGTGTAACAGTAGCAGAATGGGAATCTGATCCCTAGGACCCATATTCCCATCTGGGAACCTCTTTAATGCTGGCAGAAATGGGAGATTAACCAATGTCTGCTTTTCACATGGTATTAGTTCCTCACCTTGCAATTTAGAACTTCAGCAACAAGTCATTCATGTCACTACTTGTTTGAGGGTCTAACATATTGTAGAAACACTTAGTAGACTATCATTGGCAAGTGTTATTCTGAGCTTCAGTCTCATTCTCCATAGAATGTCAGCTTGCAGTGCTGTAAGCCCTGATTTATAAGGGTTCTTTGAAGATGGGGCACGATTGGAAGTGTTACAGGAAGTGGGGAAAACATCAGGGGTTGCAAGTAGCTAAAACAAATACTGCTGTGATAATGTGATGAAAAATTTGCCAATTTTTGTGTAAAGAGATTTCATAATCAGTGTAAAGAGAAAGAGGATAAGCAAAGCTGTAGTGTAGCTGAATAGATGAACCAGATTGGTAATAGAATGTATAAGGTCCTGTATTTTTGTACCCAAGGGATAGATCAATGTGATTCAGTCTTCTCTGTAAGACAGACTTGCTCCATATAATATGATTTTTGTATCTGGATTACGGCTACTAGACTGACTGAGCTCATTCTTTAACATTAGGGGGGCTCAAGTCAAAATATTTTACTACTTTTATGGTAAAAAACTTTTCCCAATTGCATAAAATTTACGCAAAATTTTATGCAATTGGGAAAAGTTATACAACATCCCAAATTTTTTTAAGCAGCAAATTTACGCAAATTTGCGTAAATTTGCTGCTCAGAAGGAGATCTGAAAGAAATTTTTACGGTCCTTTTTTACAAATTGGGAAAAGTTTTTACAGCACGGTACCGTAAAAAACTTTCCCCAATTTTTGAAGAAAAGGCTGCAAAATTTTTGACTTGAGCCCCCTTATTGACCAATAGCACACATATGCTCAATCAGGTTCTGACTCTGCAGGTTCATTGTGTTAGGAACCGGGAACACCACTTATACAGGAAGATGAACCCACACCACACCACCTTTAGGAAAGACACCACTTTTGAAGGAGTTGTTTTACATGAACACATTCCAGAGCAAAGCCGTATTAGGGATTAATTAGGTGAATATGGGCAAAACACTCAATAAAACTTGAAGTGATTTTCCATCCAAACCATGCACATCCACTTTAAAGACCCTCATTTTTCATATCTGCATTTGTGAAAGTGGGGAAATGAAACATGAACAGGTAACAAACTGCAAAAACATCAACCAGCATCATCACTTTCATCAGAGCCCAATCACAGGTTTTTGCACTGCAGGTAACACAGCCATTGGTTTTTGATGTAGTGGCTCATGCTGTACCCACTTTGGGTTACGCTGACTGCGGCTGAATCAGGATTGGAGAACAGAAAAACCCTCCACACATGCATGTAAATTAAATGCATATGACATCACATGTGTGTGATTAAGATGCTCTGCCAGCTCTGACAGGCTGGTACTGTATTGGGTTGGACTCGGAGCTTTACAAATGATAAGAATGATGTGACGTAAAGCACAGGGCCAATCTCCAAACTTAACTACATAAGTCCCAAGCTGGACCTGACCACCGGCTTACATAGGACTTAGTTTTGGCCAATCTCTCATTTCTCCGCACAGTCCAACAACCACGCTACGGTATACCGTCATCAGGTGATCAGTCAACGCCGTCAATGTCTCTGGTTTACTCGGATCTGATGGTTCCAAAGCGAAAATAGTGAAAAAGCACGAGCCCCACAACTGTTTAGAGCCATACTCGAGTGCCATCGTGCGTCAAGTTTTGATATGTCTTACAGAGCAATAATTCCGGGGAATAAAGCGCTTTGGGACTACTTGCTCATAGATAATATCTGTGACCATAATCGCAGAAGATTAGCCGGTAAATGGGCCGGCCGCTTCAAGGTACAGCCACCGTCGGGTGATCAACTTCAAGCAGGTGACTTTGGAAAGTTGCTCCGGATAGAAAAGACGCGGTCTACATACCCTTACTTAACTCAGAGGCTCCCGCCCCAAAAGAGCAGACTTGGAGTTAGTCAAGTTAGCGGTGTACCAAGTTTGCTGCCCGCGGCCATACGCCACAAATCCGAATGCGTCACCTCAGGTGACGCGTTGCAATATATCAGCTTTCCAAAGGAACGCAGTACCTGCATTAACCTTGGCTCGTGATCCTTATCTTGATTTGTGGGGCCAAGATAAGTAAGTGGCTGGATAGATATCGATCAGAGAGGGTTACTGGGCGGTGATCTACCTGAGTGCGTCCTTCGATCACCAAGTTTTTGCCAATGCCCAGCTTCGTGTCCGTCCTGAGGAGAGAGACGAGCAGGTCGAAAAGTAAGAGATCCTACCTGATTCGTGTCATTTCCACGAATTCCGTTGGACGGTCTTTCTGCTCAGTACTTGTTTGCCCGGTGAGGTGTTCGAGCATAGTGCCACACATCTGGATTTGTCAACATACGCTCGATCACTCTGTGCCCCATCCGTTGAAGCATGATGTGGTTCACCATTCACAGGGATTTCAGTCTCGTGCCTTGGCAGTTCTCCGCAAGATCGCATCCCTAATTTTATCACCTGTCACATGTTTTGCTTACCATTTACCCTTCATAACGCTCCCGGTGTTGTCTCGTTTTGAATGGCTCTACTAAGCGATCCGAAGCTAAGGGTTTCGACTTGTGGGGTGTGTGGGATTCAGCACTGTTTGACACATTCAATGCACTCAATAGGGTAAAATATGAGGGGTTAAGACTCAGAGAAACAAGCTGGGATGGACAAGTTCGGACGACAAAATAACTGAGGTCTGTGCCAACTCAAAACAGAAGCTTGTCGGCCGTCCCGCCGTTGGGTTCCACGTTTAATGTTTCGTATAGACACTTTTCCGATCCCCCCCTTTTCCCTGTTTTTTTTTCGTGATGTCTACACTTTTTTTTGCAAGTCCGATCTACATCTCTTGAAAAAATTCACCTTGAGGAGAAAATTTTCTCATGTTGAGTAACAAGGCGTTTTGCAGCGGAGATTTTTTTGTCTACCAGCATTGCCTCATCACCTTTAAAATGCGCCATCTTTCCTCAACAGGTTGCCGTCCTTCACTCCCACATCACCTTCTAAGCCTCTTCTCGATCAGCTTTTGAAATCTCAATTCTTTCATTTCATTTTTCCTTGCACCATCATCAGACCCCACTTACCGATAATTTACTCGTCGCCTATACTCGTCACCTACCACTTCACAGGGATATCATTTTTATAGGTTAGTTCAACTTATATCCTTCCCTATCCATATCCGCGTTCAAGCTTTGACTGACATGAGTCCATGACCAGATCCCCCTTACGATACTTAATCTGCTATCATGACTTCATTCTCCATGCAATTCATGATCTGCCTATGTCTCGTGGTACTCTTTGCCGCTGCCTCGGCTCCAGCCGCCGCGTCGCCGATCGGTCTAGCTCCACGTGCCCCCAGTTCTCTTCTTAAACGTGCAGGAAGAGACGGTCCTGCGCAACGAAAAGACTATTCACGGGCTCCGTCTTGGAAGCGCTCACCAATGCACGCGCCTTCTTCTGAACCTCTCAAGTTCGTACGCGCCCCGAGCTACAAGAAGAAACGAGCTACTGTCATTACGGATTCTGGAATTATGGTCCGATCCGTTAAGTCCCTTAACGCCAAGCGGGCGGTTGGTGGTGTACCTGATTCCGGTCCAATGGCCGCAGATAGTTCACATCAATCACATGTTCTTGAAAGACGGGCTGTGGGTGGTGTCGACATATCAGGAGCCACATCTGCGGTTCAAAGTGAACGCCGCTTAGTCAGTCGAGGAATGCAGCGTACCAGTAACTTGAAACATGGAGAAAAGATGGGCGGACCTCGTGCTTGGTGACCGAGTGGTGATAATTGCTTTGGTGCGTATTTGAGGTATTCCCCTTTATGAGCTTTTTATTTGGATGATGAATACTAATGATTGCATTTTTTTATAAAAATTCATCAACATATAGCCGAACGAGTCTCGAGCCCTTCGCTATCTTCGTCAATCAGTTCTTCCTGCAGTTTTCAAGTATCATTGGAAGCCATTAGGGCAAAAGTTATTGCTCTAGGTTTCATCTGTTCCGTTTTGTCCCCACTCAATTTCTTTCATTTCACATCCTATCATTTGATTCACTTAACACGCGAAACAAACCTCATTTAATCATCAGAATTTCAGTATCTCTTGTTTTGTGCTCTCTCAGTCTTTCTATCTTATTTTCTTAACTCTTATGTACCAGGACCTACTTCTCTCCGGAAGTTTCAAACCAAAAAGAGAACAAGTACACCCTGATGTTACTCATGGACTCTAACATGTATAATTGGTTATCTCACTCATTTTTTGTCCTGTCTCTTTTGGCTGTCTTCTCTGATCACGCTTGTACCGTACGGTATTTATGATTGAGCGGAGAAATTTTTGAATTAATGGTTCTTGCATGGAGGATAAAATATATTTTATTGGGATTCTTATACACTTGACTATTTGTGGTCAGACCAGAGTTTTCTCTTTCAACAAAATCCGTCAACTTGACATTTATACTTCTTTCTTGAAGAATTACATCCTTTGCAAATTGCCTAGTCATCATGCGTCCTACAAGTTCTAGAGAGAAACAAAGTTCACAGCGAGACAAGGAGTAGTAGCTCCTCAATATCTAATCTAAACACTTGCTCAATCGACAAAAAATTGGTATGCTGAGATATATGATGAGTTCTACAGCAAGCATAAGTCTATGGAAGGTTAAGAAGGAATGAGATTAGCTATGATATATGCCACATTCAAAGACTTACCGAGAACTCCATACGTAGACGACAAAAGAGCATTCAGATAGGCTGAGAACTAACCTTTCATAATTCACATCATCCCTCACATCATCAAGCTTTATGGCTAATCCGGGTTGATGTACCTCAGACTCATCAGACATCATCTCATGTTTTGTCTATCTTAAGCGTGCTCACTTCAAGCAGTCCATTATATTTATCAGATTGGACTAGCATTCTACATATCTATGTGTCTCTATTCTCCTACCACAAATTTATGTGATTCTTGTGCCTCCTATATGTCCTAATTCTGTAGTTTGTAACTTAGAATCACCCTTTCATGATTACAACATAAGAACAATCAAACAAGTCAACATATCATCGTTCCAAGGGATATTTCACATACAAGGACCTATTTGGTTTCAGCAAGCTGACCAAACATCCTGGTAATACATAGATCAAGCTCCATGAAACTTGATGTAAATCATCCCAATGCTCACGAGTCATCATAAGCGTAAGAAGAATCTTCAAGATGAAAGATCAAACTTTCTTCATCTGCAGTCTGGACAATCATCTTATTGTCAAGATAACTTAGACTCAAGATGAATGTCAAGATGTGGATAGTTTGATTCCACAAACCAACCCATTGTAAATATGGGAGCAATATATATTGCTTTTTCAAATAAGCCTTTTCAATAAGAAATATTACAAACATGGATGGTGTCTAGATGGCAAAGAGACAATGAACAAAAAGATCATCTGATCAAAAGTCCAAAAATGTCAACAAATTTAGACGTTCATCCATTCATCTTGGCCAAATTTAATATAACCCTAATAGATTTTTTCAGATTTTGATGAAAGATGACAAATCTGGAAAGATGGGGCAGCAAGATCCACCAGCTCAAATCCAGCCAACAAAGGTTTCAAATCACAGCTCACAGTATATCTTGCAGTCATCCTCACATGAGCATTTCTGTAGCATAATTTTGTATGTTGCGTAACTCAAGACTACTCTACCTAGTTCGGCTACACAAAAAAAGCTGGCTATAGTTGCTACTTTCAAAGGCTTATGAATTCCACTAGTCCAAACCTTCAGATTGAATGTTCTTGCTCAAAACTCAACATTTCAAGCACCTAAGACCGTCTCCAAGATGCTCAACCTGCCTGCTTTCCATCTATAGATTTTCTAACGGATCTGATTCCAACTTCACTTTTCTTCATTTTTCTTTGTTTTTTATCATCAAATCCAAATTTCCACTCAGAAACCACACTTGAACAATCCATGGAAAACTGCAGGTCAATATTTGAGAAAATCTATACATGCACAGACATAAGAATGAAGATCCCAAAGCTGCTCTCAAATGTTCAAAATGTTGAGTTTTGAGTGAGAACATTGGATTTGGGCATTTGCAGTATCCGTCTGAAATTCATAAGCCTTTGACAGTAGCAACCATACACCTAAAGGTTGGAGATTTGCAAGGCGGGTTGATTTCTATTGAATCCAAAATACGTTAACTGAGTTTAACAACATCCTTCTCCCAATGAAACGTGGCACAAACTTGATCCAGTACTCAAGGATATCCATCCAATAGCCTAAGGGACCCCAAACTCACAACAAAAAAAACACTTTATTCATAATCAAATTCATCATCATTCTCAGACACACACACAAAACAAAAACAAAGATTGAAAACAAGACAATTTGGGGATCAGTGGTTGATCATAAAAGGTTTTCTCAGATGGAAATACATGATAATGGTAGTAGTGGTTTGATTATAAGGCTTAAAAGAACCATTTGAATAGGGCTGGATGAATAGATGTAAGAAAGTAAGAAAGAATTCATAACAAACAGAACATGCGCGCCAAAAATCTTATACACACTCAAACAAAACCAAAAAAAAGGAAACCATAGTAAATAGAAGATAAGTCATCAGGCTTACTACAACATGGTAAGCAAACCCAACCCAACCCATCTGTTGATTCTCCAACAAAAATTCAGATTTAAAGTCTGACAGACGTACTTCAAGAAGAAGTACGTTTCAAATACAAGCACAAGACGAGGTCAAGTTCCATAGGTCGGCTAGCAAGTAAAACCTTGAAGCACACCATAAAAAGAAAAACAAGATCGAAAAGGTGTTTAAGCCTTAGAGTCTCTATCACTTTCGGTAGTAGTGGTGTCGGTTTCTTTCTGATCTTTGCTGACACTAGCACCGAGTTCAGAACCACCTGATTTATCTTCACCATCACCGGGTAAGGCCATTCCCTTTTTGATTCGAACGGTCTCAAACGTTCTGAGCATTTTGCGTCTGGCTCCCACAGCGGCAACACCTCTAGATTCCAAGTCGGAGTCACCCATGAGAACCATTTCTTGCCAAGTACATCCTTCAAAGTTAGGTGTATATTTGTGTAATCGAAGACCACGGAGCCAAGCCGGAATGTCACTCAAAAGCTTCATGTCAAGCTCCTCATCTGGGTTAGATCCTGATCCAGGAGTGTGAGATGGTTTACCGACCGGCGAACGACCGTTCGGGCTACGCTTGTTGGCCAATCCTTGATTTCCAGCCATCATCGGGAAACCAGCGGGGAAACTCATCCCTAGGCGGGCAGAGAGCGGAGAAATCATAGGCGCACCACCCATCATACCACCCATCTGCATCTGTTGCTGTAAGACTTGAAGGTGTTGCGCTTGTTGCATCTGCTGTTGCATGTTAAGAAGATTTGCCATATTTTGAAGGGCATTAGGATCGTTCATGCTGAAAAACCCGGTAGGAAAATGAAATTCATCACTATGTGATTACAGCAATTATCGGGAACGAAGCGAAAAAACATACTTGGTCATAGCCGCCATATTGGCCATTCCATTCAAATTCATGCCGCCGTTAAATCCAGCCAGAGTGTTCATCATAGCCAAGTTGTTTACCATCGTCGGATCCGCCGCAGCGTTTTGTACGTTTGGACTATTCAATCCATTGCGCCAGTTTTGTTGAGCAGCCATGGCGGCTTGTTGAGCATTGAGTAATGATTGAGTGGTCATAGGGCTAGGCATGCCACCACCATTGCTTGAATGCAAAGCGGAGCGAGGTCCGCCATACGAGTTTGATAATCCGCCTGTTCGGTTCTGCATGCCTTGCCCGCTACCGGTGTAGATTTGTGGGGTGGAAGCATGTCCCATGCTGCTAGACATGTTGTTTGGCATGCCGCTCTGAGAGTTATTGTTAGAGTTCTGGCCAGATGTCATGCTGTTGTTAGAGCTCGGGCCAAGTCCGGATAATACACCTGAGAAAGATTGTCCTGTTATACAATCCAGGATAAGTCAAAATATTTTGGCAATTAGTATATGTCGGGTAACTCACCACTCGCAGCGGTGCCTTGGAGTCCTTTGCTTTGACGGCGAAATTTTCGGGCGTCATCTAATTGAATCCCATTTGTGGGTGAATCCCCTGGCGTGTTAGGAGTGGCAGATGGAGCTGGAGTGGAATTCGCGTTTGTCGAGCCGGCTTGATGAGCGGCTCCCCATTGAGCCAAACGGTTCGCGGCGTCGCCTAAGCCTTGCGAATTAGCATCGGCAGCATGTCCACCATCTTCCTTATTGGCGAACATAGGTACAAGAGGAGTGTTGACTTGGCTAGCCCAGCTTCCGCCGAGGATCGGACTGAGTTGGCTTTCTAATCCAGGAGTACCAGCAGCAGCAGCGCGGGCGAAGGCGGCATGGGAAGCGTTATGATGACTTGTGTTCAAGTCGCTTCCCGTGCTCTTTGGTCTCGGACTGGGCGATCGATTGATACTACTTTCCTCTTCAACAGTGCCAGAGTGGTTATTCCACTTGGGACTCTTGAGACTGTTGTCAGCCAAGAGTTGGACAGGAGCAGAAACGCGGTTGGCCGAACTAGCTTTGAGTTTGGCGCGTTGATTAGCTAACAAGGCCGCAGCCTCGCTCGCACTGCCATTGTTGGAGTTGGTAGATTCATTCAAGAGGGCCGAGTTCGGGCTAAGATATGTTTCGGTTGGGGTGTTGATACTGGTCCCCAAAGATTGTCTCGCAAATTGGCGGACAACAGGTGAAGCAGGGGATTTCATGCTAAGTTGAGCCAGCTTAGCTTCCATTTGCTGTTCCATCGAGGCAGCTGTATAAGGGAAAGAACAGCTAAGTTCAAATTGATGTGGTGTTAAATCGAGCGAAGATACACGTACCGCCGCCTGAGGGCGCAGGACTTAAAAGTGCGGTCATCGGATCGCTTCGAGCCATTTGTTGAAGTACAGTGATAAAGAAACGAATCTGGACTTGAGTGGATGACTGTGTAATGAAAGTGATCGGTGAGTCTGAAGAAGAAACAGAGAGCGGATATCGAGCAACCTACCTGAAGAAGGGAATATAAAGCAGCAGTTCTTTCGGCCTCACTAAGGACACGAAACCATTGCTCAATGGCGCTAAGCTGTTGGAAGAGAAAATCGTCAGAATATATGCGGATTGAGGGGTAAGATAAATGCCAGCTTACCTCTTCTTTGAAGTTAACGTCTAAACTGGCGGCAGCCATTTCTTCTAAAGTCGCCTCATAGCTTTGGAGATCCTCGAACCATTTGTCGATCGCCTCAGCTATAACAAGAACATCGATCAAGTGATACATCAAATTGTAAGTACACAGGCACGGAGAAATATATCCAGTAATCAACAAGGTCATTAGAGGAGGGATGACAAACCTTCGAGAGATGGACCAAATATCTGTTGGCCACCGAGACCCAACATTTCACTGTTGGGTCTCATACCACCACCAGATGTGATACGAGGGCTCATGGGCCCACTTCCGGCCAAGGCCTTGCTAGCATCTAGGCTTTGTCTGGGGCCACCTGCGCTGCGTGCGCCCCCGTAGTGAGGAGAGAGTGCACCAAAGTGTTGATTGGCAGGGGTGGATGACGAGAGCGAGTGTTGATGGCGATAGACGCCATTAGACTGCCCAGCAGGAGTTGAAGACCTGTTTGAAGCCGATGAAGGCGGTCGAATGGGTGCTAAAGAAGTCATACTTGATGATAAAGGTCGACTTGGAGTGACCAAGGTGTTAAGTTGATGAGTAGAAGGTTGATTAGTTTCCTGCTAGAATCCTTTGTTGACTCTGACTAGAGAGACTGAGAAGTGAGAGTTGTGGGATGCGCCGCAAGTGTTCAGAGAGGGTCGATGTTTGATTGGTTTTTGTGGTTGTTGTAAAGGAAATCAATCCGATTCTAATTAGAAGTACGACAGAGTACAGTCCTAACCGAGAGGAACGAAAATAGGTTGAAAGGATGGTAATCGATTGCGATCCTGATTGATTGTGAACGTTCGATGAAACGTTGGTTGAAGTGTAGAAAGGGAAGCGTGAATGCGGAAAAGACCAAAAAGTAATGAAGGTGAAACTCCAATGCCGAGGGGATCGAATTTTGAGGGCAGTGTGGGAGAAAGTTAAGGAGAAGAAAGAAAATGAAAGTAGACTTCGGATGAAAGGTTCAATTAGTTGTGAAATGGATGGTAAAGATCAGAACTCAATAGAATCTTGAAAAAAAAACTGATTGTTACTTGTTACTGGTTCTACTCAATGGTAACCAACCCAATCACCAGTTTAAAGAATTCCAAGCAACTTGGTTTTTCGATCGTGGTGGGCTGTGTCGAATTCGATGGCTATTGGATTAACCGTTTGAAAGCCTGATGGTTTGTTTTTTCAATCAATTAAAATTTAGACCATAAGCTACAATTTAAATTGCAAAAAACCTCCTAAAATTCAACTCATGCTTCATTTCATCAAGAACCACCAGCAAGGTCAGTTCAACATTCAACCATCACACTTCATCCCATCCAGAGTCCGATCCTCAATCCAGATTCCAGCCTTAGCAGAGCACCTCTCCTTTACAACGGATCCCAAGGATCTCCCATCGAGCTTCTTTAATTTTGCATGAGAAAATAGCACGTATCCTTAATCAAAGCCTTCACTCTAGTACACTTTAACCGGTCTTAGTTCCGCGTGCGCTGGATAAATGGCGTGTAGGCATAGCAGTGCCTAGCCCTATAGCATAAGAGGGCGAGGTAGAGGTGGCGCGTTAGTCTGCTCAATTGTGTATAGTCGGAAGAGGTCGACCGTCCAGGGGCTCAATCTGGTCCTCCTCTTTCAAGTCTAGGAGAGTCTAGGTCATGATGTTATTTAAATTGCTGAAGTCCACGTTATGAAGAGTTCTTGACACGTTTTCAAACCCAATGATACACACCCTCAACTTGCAAGGAAACTCGAAATGATTGGCATCGGCTTCAGATACAGCCCTGAGGGATGGGTCAAAAATGTAATAGATGATTTGACGTATATTATGAGTTCCAGGATTTTTTTCCATGCTTCCTTCTTGTTCTTTTTTGTACCAAGTGATCAGATCCAGTTCAGACCTGGACGCAAAAAGGGAAGTGGGTATTTTGTGATCAAAATGGTACCAGTGTTTGGCACTTTGAAAGCGAGCAAGTTGATAAACAATATGCACAACATGGGAATCGGATTGTGGATAAATGCTACAGTAAACAGGAGGGAACAGGATTTTGGAAGTTTGTTTGAGGAAATGACTTCCATAGGTTCTGATGACAAAACCACTTAATATGAGTTATCTCTCTGACCTTTCTGCCACGGATAACTTTCCAATTCACCACAACTTCTTGCATATTCATCTCACATCATTAAGGGTACTCAAAGCAAAGTATGTAGCGCTACATACTTTTCGCTACATACTTTTTTTTGGCGGGGACAAAGAAAAAAAATATACTTTTGGCCTCGCCTTCCCCGCCAAAAAAAGTATATAGCAAAAAGTATGTACACGTACATACTTACTTTGAGTACCCTTATTCTCAAAGCTTTCAAATGGCAGGTTGCTTTTCTCCTTTGATAAACGCAATTGCAGGAAGTTCTCGAAACTCAACTTCATCACCACCATCAAGAAGACCTGAATCGAAAACCGATCAATCCGGATCTTGTAGATGTGGAATACTCACACCCATGGTAAATTCAATTCATCAACCAAAACACACCAGTCTAGCATTTATAAACCTCGACAATTAAAAAGTTTTTCTTTCCCGATGATGCAGGATTTCAATCCTGATCGAGAACCACCAGCTTATTCAGCTTTAAGTTCAAGTTTACCAACGAATGATGAATATCTTTCAATCATTGAACAATCAATCGATAATCTTTCAAACGATTTACGTACATTCAGTTTAAAGATGTTTGAGTATGCAGAAACGGCTATGAAAGAGTATCATACACACGATCTTTTAGCCGATTTTATGTCACAACAATCTGGTATGATTCAAAATCATCAAATGAAACTTTAAATCATACTGAAAAAAAATTGGTTTGGTTTTTAATTAGGTTGGAAAGTTACCAGACATGCTTATGGAATGGAAACTGCTGTGGAAGCTGTCTTTAGTAGAGGTTCTGGTGGTCCCACAATCGGGTTTAATTCAGAGATGGATGCACTGCCACAAATCGGGTACGTGGTATTTGACCTTTTAAGTATCATGTCAAGATTCAAGGGCTGAAATCTACCACATCAGTCATGCATGTGGCCATCCTCTCATTTGTATCTCAGGAATAGCTGCTGCGATAGCTACTGCCACGGCTTTGACCAAAGTGAGTTTTCAAACAGATGTGTTGACTCCGAGCACTGCATATACTGACTCACACTATCTGCGTTTAATTTTCTGTAGGCATCTTTACCTGGTACAGTAATTCTTTTGGGAACTCCAGCAGAAGAAGATATTGGTGGTAAACTCACCCTGATCGATAGGGGTGCGTATAAGCCTATGGACGTAAGTGATCTAGTTTTTGATCCTTCATCGTTTTACGATCACCTGACTGACAGAAATGGAGTTTACAGGCTTGTCTCATGTTACATCCTGCCCCTTTTGGTGGATTGCTTGGTATGTTTGCAATCACAGAAGTCATTGTGGAGTATCACGGTAAAAAGTTAGATTCTTGACTTATCCTTTCAAGCTATCCAATGAATACTTACTGATTCTGCTGTTCTCTTTGGTGTGAACAGTGCCCATGCGGCAGGTGCACCATGGGAAGGGGTCAATGCGCTTGATGCAGCTGTAGCAGCTTATACCAGTATCTCAACTCTTCGACAACAAAGTTTGTAAAATTCTCCATCTCTTTCTGTCATGAGCAAGAAGCTAAACCTAATTCTCATATTATAGTTCATCCCACTCATAGAGTTCATGGTATCATTCAAGGATCAGAACGATGGACAGCCAATGGTCAGTCTTTTCGATCAAATCAACACCTCAAATCAATCCGAAATACTGACCATTCAGAATGTCATCAATCTAGTGATTCCTGACTACGCCTGTCTCAAGTATGGGATTCGAGCACCTACCAGCAAAGAAATGCTAGAGCTCAAAGAACGTGTCTTCAACTGTTTCAAAGCTGCTGCACTCTCTACCGGTTGTACATATACTTTGAAGGAAGAATTAGTATACTATGATTTGAAGAATAATAGTCGTTTAGGAACTGAATATAAACATTACATGGAATCGGTCATGAAGATTCCAGTTCCGTTGACGGGTCCAGTACTTGGATCTACTGATTTTGTTAGTTTTTTGTTCATCTATCGGTACCATAGAAGATGAAAGCTAATTAATATCATATCTTGATTTTACTATTTTAGGGAAATGTATCATATAAAGTACCAGCAATCCATCCGATTTATGAAATCCCTACTAAACCCGGTGAAGGAAACCATACACGTGGTTTCACCACTGCAGCAGCCACTGAAGAAGCACATGAGCTTACTTTGAAATCGGCTAAAGGAATCGCTTTTACGGGTTGGAAAGTTTTATCCAATCCATCCTTTTTGGCAGATGTTCGTCGTGAATTTAACTTGGAGATTTGTAGAACTTAATGGATTGGATTTCTTGAATCGAGCTAGGTATTAGTTTGTTGTTGTTTTATCTTTTACTTTTATGTTGTCTTCTTTCGTCTTTGGTATACCTGAATATATCATATGTCTCTTTTTAAAGCATGATCTGTATCCTTATATGTTCTGGAGTATTCATGTGTTTGGGAAAGAAATTCAATGGGGCACATCCGGTTCCTATCTCCGAATCTTTGAGGCTCGTGAATTCGGTGCGCCCCAAAAGAAAGTGGCACACAGCTGTACAACATGCGATCCAATGAAATCCCCATTCTTTCAAAAAACTTGCTACCCTAAGATAGGTGGACTTGAAGTTCAATGATGATCAAAATCCAAGGGTGTAATCCATTATGCCCTGGATTGATAAATCAAACCGGATCAACAACCTCATGACAGTTTGAGTAGGCAATCAAGTTCATGGACCAAAACTTCTTGCTTGTTGCAGTGCATTGTGTTTTGTATAAAACACTGATTACGAATCATTTCAATAAATAATGGCATACGAAGATAACAACAACAACATGATTTGAAGAAGATGTATAGAGAAGGATATGATAAAACAACAACAACCTTGAACCCAGAAAAACAACCTCTAGGATATTTAAATCTAATACTTCTTACAGCCCTTGGTACAACAAAATTGGTATACTATCAAACTTGAATTTTAAAGTTCAAAAATATCGGGAAAATTGACCCATACACATAAAAATGCTCGACAAATTTCTCATGATAATGCATCTTGGAATAATAATAAATTCTTTGCTGTTATTAAATGTCCTTTATAATCTCGAAAATCAAATCCAGGAAGGTAATAGTCAAAATTTCATAAACATAGACGAAATGAAACTTGACTGAGCCTTAAAATCACTAATTAAATTCTTTCTACTTCTTCCTTCTCTTTCCAAAGGAAATCAAAGTCCAGCTATCATAGCCAATTGATTTTGCGTCGGACCACTACATTCTGGCCATTCTGAATCTACATCACTTAAATCTTCACCATCTTCATCATCATGATGATCTAAATATCTCAATTCACCTTTAATAATTTCTTCGATTCCTGAACTAGTATTCATCAATTGATCAAGTTCAACATCCTCCATTGCAGCGGTCTCATCAGCCGGTAACTTGTTGAAAATCTTTGTAGATTCTTCTGGCTCAGACTCGATAGCGGTGTCCTCACTCATCTCAACTAGTTCCGGATGATGATGATCAAGTGTCATACCAGGATTCAAGGTCGCATCCTCATATTCGGGATGGGCGTGAGTAACCTCTCCAAGCTGCTGGTATCCAAATTCTTCGCGCCGCTCCACCATAGCTCCAGATAAGTGTGCCGAAGTCCCAGCATGATAGTCGTCCCTGTTATCCACGCGGTCAGTCCCAGAAGATACATGAGATCGAGTTCTGCTTGCACTGTTGATGATCGAGTCGCCTGGATTATCCAACTGGATTCGTTTTTCTGACTTTCTTCTTCCTTTGGTCGTCTTCTTCAAAAAGATCGGCTCAGGCCATACTGGCTCAATTCCATGATCAGCAGTGGGATCGGCAGTAATCCAACTACGATCAAGTCGACGTGTTACAGCGAGCCATGTACGACGCTTAGCAGCCATCCTACGTCTAACCTCAGATTGTTTACTAGGTAGAACGGGCGGAGAGCTAAGCTGGGTATTGTGAGGCTGAGAATGTAGAGCGTCTGCAAAACGTTTGATTCGAGCCTTGACAGCTGCTAGTGCTGCTGTGATAGTCGCATCTGTAGCAATATCCACTGCATGGCCCTCACCCCATCCCCCCGCCAGTCGAGAGGCAGTGATGACATCTGAAAATCGATCTAGGCCAGCGAATTGTTCCTTGGCGAGCCTTTCCTCTTCTAAAAGTGTAATGGTCAGGAAAGTGGTATCAAGCTTATCCATGGTGATACAGTCTTCAGCCAATTGAGTACTAAGTTCGATAGCAGATTCTTGGGCTAGTTGAGGTGCGATGCTCGACAGGAACGCAGGCTCTAGAGCGAGAGTGGGAAATTGGAATATGGAAGTAGAATTACAGGACGCTTGATCAGGAAATGAGATAGGTCCTGGACGGTTAGGGGTAGGTGAAAGAGTAGGTGTCGGGGCTCTTGAAAATCGGTATGTGGGGCCATGTTGAATTTGCGCTTCGCGTGCAGTATCAATACCAGAGCGCAAATTGCAAGCTTGATTATCGGCGATAGAGCTGACTTCCGATGATGTAGATGAATGAAGTTGAACCGTCTCCTGCAGTCCGTGAAAGTCTTCTTTACCTTTGAGAGAGATCCAAGTTGGGTGTAAATCCGTTATCTGGTGACTGAGAGATCGGGGTTGATATTCAGGATGGTCTTGTATGAATGTCTCGAGCATGTGAGGCTTGATGACATTGGGAGCTGGCTCATCCAAGCTTGTCTCGGCCGATGTGAATTCACTATGTCCGGCGTCCTCATCCACAAGTAAGTGGGATGACTTCACCATCCTACACCAATCTCTCAATTGGGTAAGTGACCCATCTTCGGACCCCCCGAAGCCGTGGTCTCTCTGAGTCTTCTTTAGCGAGGTTGAGCCATGCAGAAGTTCAGCAAAACGGATGGCTCGGGACGTGAAATGCTCTCGAACATAGTCGAGCTCAGACTTCACAACCCAGAGAGGATAAGTGCACGGAAGAGCATTTCTGAGGAGACCTAAGATGACCGTCTGGAAGAGATCGAGTAGCGTACTTCGGAAGCTTGAAAGTCTTGAGATCAACTGATAAACTTCAGGTGATGGTATGTCAAAGTTCAGCTCATATTGTGACTCTGGATTTTTTTCTTCTCGGTTATCTCCAGCTCCCGCAAGCTTGAGCTTTTTTCGACTCTTGAGCAAGCCTAAGCTCGGTGCGCGCCGCTTTTGAGTCGTTGGTTTTCGCGGCTTGCTCGGGCCGCTAGGGGCTTGGAGAGACCGCTTCAGATCTTTCAAGCGTTGGAAATCGGTTGGCGCGAGAGGAGAAGGTCGAGTTGACTTTCTCAGCCTCGATAATTGACTGTGAGTCATTTCTGACAACATGGCCAGATGAGAGTCTAAAGGATCTTGACGAGCAAAGCAGATTTCCCTGAGGTGGTTGAGCTGAGTAAGCAGCTTTGATTTGATACGGCTCTCGAGTGATCCTTCGGCTGATGAGGTTGGAAATAATTCTGAAGGCGCCCAAGCTCCTGGTTTGAACTCTTTGACTGGAGGTGTTTTATACGTTGAATTTTCGCATTCCATAAAAGTGCAATCAGAAACGGTTCCGTTGACAAACTTGATGGATACTCGCTCGCTGGGGATATCGAATGTGACCTGAAACATCAAGGTTGATAGGTAAGTTTAGCTGCTACTTATCAGATCGCAAAGCTGAGCCATGTCAAAAGGTGGAAGGGGGGATATACAGCTCAAGAACACTTGCACCTACCGTGTCAATAATTTGTTGCCTCCATAAAGTAGAATCCATACAAAGCAATGTATGCGGCTCGATTCCCTGAGTCAAAGGATTCAATTGAGGAAATGCAAAGAGGGTCAATCAAGGTATATGCGGATCCAACAGAATGAAGTCAGTCTTACAAATTGTTGACACAGTGATTGGGTTTGGGTGTAGCCAACAGGCATCGAAACTTTGGCGAAAGGTTTGGATTTCTTTTGATAAAAGCTCGAGTCATATTGGACATCATGAGTCAATACACATTCTGGCACATCGCTCATAGATTCTGGTGGAATCACGTGCAGATACATCGTTAGCGATACGTGAAGGTAATGATACTCTGGTCGGATCTGAGAAGATGCGCTTATTGATATAAGAGCGGAGGAAGTTCAGTTTAGCAATCTGAGTTCAAGTGATGTTGCAGGGTTGCGTCTCGACATTCAACAGGGTTATTTCAAGCGGCTCACGTTTCGAAATGACCGTTCAAAGCGGAACCGATGATACTAACGATGCAGGCTGGTAGATTGATGACCGAAATCGACAGTACAGTTATGTGAGATTGTTCAGGGGATCCAGGGAGTCAAATCAAGGTGACGGCTATTATGTCGGTCAACAAGCCAAACGACTATTGGAGCCCAAGCCTTCGGCGTCGGAGGTCTTACAAATCTAAAGGGTAAGGTGAATCACGGCTAAGTGGAAAAGAGGATTCGTTGTGCTTGGCAACAGCGAACTTGAGGTCGACGAAATAGCAAGTTATGAATCTGTCCGGAAGTCGAAACGAGTCATACAAAGAAGTAAAGATGATATTTGAAGTTTGAATTGGGATTCACATCGCCATTCATAAAAAAATGACTACGTGACAAAGTTGTCGAGGAGAGTTCAAGATATCAAGCTGGTCTGACTTTAGTTGAGATTCAAGTTTCACTTCAAGTTGTGAATTTTTGGTAAGCACCCAAGAACTCAATCAGTAATCATCAACCAATCACTTTCATCAAACTCTCCTTCTCTTCGCTATACTCAAGTCAGTCAGCTAACAACCTCCTTGGCTAATCTGATTATCATTTGGCTCTCAGACTCAGACTGAACTGTTTCAATTCGGTTGTGTCCCGACCTGATCTTGATCAGCTCAGCTCATCTATAGAAAGTTGAGCGACCCAACTGCATTCACGTCTCCTTGAACCTCGATCACGATGGCGATCCGGTCACTAAAAGCTTAAACTCAACGGACTCGGATGCACGTACATGGTTTGAAGTCGACCAGCGAATTCGATCATGGTTGCCATCATGCCGTAACTTTAATGGGAAACACGTGTCCAATGCTTGCAAGGATATGAGATGGAACAATTTGGCTATGTAGAATCAGGAAGAATCACTTGCATTGAAAACTGACTGGAAACTTTCTCAACGGGAAAAATCTTATGTACTTGGGTCAAACCCGTTATAAGGCTATTCAGATGAGATACCGACAGGCTACAGCAGCGGTACTCTATGTAAACTTGCGTATGTCGGGTCAGGGTGGCACTGTGATAAAGATTGGAGAACAGGTAGATTGGACTTCATGAAGGCAAGGGCCTACAATTTTGAGAGTGACCAAAGCATAGTGAGATTATGGATGGGATCTTAGGTTATGAATAACAGGCATGATAAACCATGAGGTTTAAAAATCTGTGGGGGTGGTTTTGCCAGTGTGGATTGTACACACTATCTCTCTCCTCCCCACCAGACTCAGAAGCAAATAATATTTTGTTGACGATTTTTTTTCTTTCTGGACGTTTCTGAAACGGGTGCCGAGCTTTTACGGTATTCTCAATCTGCGTCATGTTGATCAATTATCTTGCTGAAGGCTCATTGGAGATTTACTTTATGCATTCACAGACCCCACAGATCTAGAAAACCATCTCAACCTCCCCCAAAAAAAGTTATCAAAATTTCAAAAGTATAAAATAATTAACAATTTAGAAGAGCAAATGTATTTAACTAGAGTTTCATTTCAACTGTATAATTTTGAACCTCGATTCCATCCATAAATTTCCATTCTTCATTTGATTTTCTTTAGTCTATTCTATATGATTGATACCAATTTTATTTTTTTGATTTTTATCACAAATAAATAAGATAAAAAATAATGAAGTCGATGGGAAAAAATTGTCAAGATGATGATGATTTTAAGTTTTTACAAAAGAAATTTTGAATACAAAGAATTCACAGAGAAGTTTTGTCAAAAATCACTTCGGCTTACAAATTAGTTTAGATGAGTAGGGATTTGATGTATTTGATTTGAGAATGAAAAACTAGATGAGTGCGTATGATTTAGATTTTCTGAGAAAAACAAATTATTGAAAATATTGACAGGATGAAGTTTGTGATACTACCCTACTGGGGCAGCTTGAAGTTGGAGCAAGAAGAATGATAAGTAATAACGAAAGAACATTTAGAACGTATTAGGATCACTTCCAGATAAAGTATCAATCTGAGTAGATCCATCAGAAGCACTAGTTGAAAGTGGTGAACTACAAATAGGTAGAATCCGTTTGGTACCAGGGATATCTATAGGCGAAAGTGAAGTATTTGAAAGAACTTCTTCTTCGATTTCATCATCATCAAGGAGACTTGACCAATCTGATCTGTCATCAGTTTCTTCTTCTGAATTGATTTGACCTTCTTGCCACTCTAGTTCGGATGAGAGCGGTGACATCGCGAACCATAATGGCTCACTGGTTGTTCTGATGGGCTTCTGATCAACTTCAAATGTAGATATATTGGCGAATTCAATAGGACTTTGATTCAAACCAAATCTTTCAAGAGTTTTCAAATTTGTTTTACAAGATTGCCAGTTGATACTAGACGATTTTTTGATGTTATCAGAATGCTGGCTTGAAATGGAATTTGATGCTTGGTGATTGAAATTCTTTTCTTCAGGTTGGGAACCTTCGAGGTAAAACCTCGTTAATTGAGGAGACAAGTCAAAAAATCCCATCGTTCGGGTCCTTTCATTGTTGAAACTCGAGTGTGGTTCAGAGGTGACGTCAAATCCATCTATCTTCCGAAACTCTTGATTTTGTTTTGTACCTGAAAAGAACATCAGAACACATGAAATCAGAACTTGCACTAGGTCTTCATTTGCCATAAATTTTGATATCACAGACTTCGAAAGAATAAGATAAATGAAAACGTACGCTCATAAAACCTATGCGTGCTAGACTCTTTTCTCAAATGTTTTTGCCTGATAGGATAAGAATTTCTTGAAGACTGTCTAGCTTTGATGAACCTAGCATGAAGTTCTTTGAGAGTTTCATATGAACTAGATTGGGTCGAGATAGGTGAAGAACAAATTATAGAAGGAGTTGAATGATTGAAATTCGTACTAAGATTTGCTTTTGAATAAAATTGATGAGATTGAATAGATTGATTTATGGTAGATGAATTGAATTTAGGTGTCAAGGTAGCATAAAGCAAATCATGGGATTGATGACTTTGAGATGACATTGAGCTTAGAAGTACTGATGATTTCTCCTTGCTTGAATTTTCTTTGGTATTGATGACTGCCAGTGAATAAAAAAAGGATATAGAAATACTATAGATTCTTTTTGTGTTGGTAGGAGTGGCGGATGTGGAAAGTGAAGAAGGGAAGAATGAGATCTTATAGAAAATTTAGGTCGGTTAAGCGGTTAGCCCAAAAAAATATTCAAATCGAGATTTAAAGTTTGATTTTCTTTAAAACTCAAATTATCTACGATGCTACTGCAGACCGAGTCAACTCGGTTGGTCAGCCTAGGCGCTTCTCTGAGTTATTGCGGCTCTTTAGTATGAACCATATACACAATCAAACGCTAGATGATTGAAAAGAGTTACAATTGAAAAGGAAACTTTGCTATTAAAGACGCAATGAGTTTAAGATAGGAGATGTGAATAACGTGCAAGCTTTCTAGTTTGAATGACGATAATCGGTCGCACAAGTTAATCCCCCTCCTCGGTAGGGGTTCATTGTATTTTATTATGTGGCGGGAGAAGGGAGAAGTTCTCTAAGGTCTTAATTGAATGTCTGATTGGACAATTGAAAGATTATTGGCTGTGTACCTCGATCATTTTTTACGGATAAGAAAAGACAGTTTTGGAAAAAAATCGACCAGAAGATCACTGGATTTGCAAGAATGGGGGGAGATGGACGATCCGACAGATTGCGATCGTATCTTTATTTTTGTTGGAAAGTTCAATCAAACCATACGATGAGAAACGTTGTACGACTGGTGGGTTGAAGGGAAAAAAAGACATCGTACGGACCCACTGATAGTCTCATTGCACGGTACCGTACTGCAATCATCAATATCAAAATTGCAAGTGAGCAGAAGATACCTACCGGGGGATATTCCGCAGGTGCCTTGAGGCAGCATGAAATGCATCTTGGTATGTGTTACGTGTCTTTATCTGATAAGGCATGAAAAACCACCTGGATATGGCACCGGCTGTCCTCAACGTTCAGAACTAGGCGACGATAACATTTTCAACTTGATTACTAATTACCAGAAAAAACGTGTTCCTTGATCTTACGAGTGGGAAGTTATGAGTAGGTCATACTCGATCAGCATTCTTGGATGATGATGATGAACAGGATGACTGGAGTATCTAGTTCAGAGAGACACAAATAACAGAGCGCGATGAACTACTGACCCCTGTTGCGCATGGTCCATCGAGAAAGTTTGTAGGGAGTCAAAGACACTCCTGTCATAGGTCTAGCCCGCAGTCTCGAAGAATTTCTAAGCATCCCATGACGCCAGTTTCCATGTGATGATGCCCTCAGAGGTTGAATTGGCAGTGAGAATGGAAATGTAAATGTGGCTCGCTGAGCCGACGAATCATCAAGCCTTGCATCGAACGGGGACGTTGCTTGGGGGTCTCGTCATGCAATGTCGATTGTTTGTCGTTTCATCAATTTCCAAGCAACAATTGAACACAAGCTGACGCACCCCATCGGGTGGTTCTTGTAAAGAGAGCTTCAAGATCAACGGACTAGGTTGACTGCAACACATACTGCAAAAAACCATGTCCACGTTTTCCCGCCCACCTGGAGTAATTTGAAGCGGAATCGGTGCCAAGGATTGTAGGTTTGGTTAAATCATATTTTGCAGAACCGAGCTACATAATCAACAAGCCCCAAGTGGCATCAAAAGATTTTCTGCGATCATACACAATACCAATTTCTTAAGTCCTCTCTCTGCGCGGCAACACAGCATTCGCGTTGGTGAGAGTTACCAGAAGTTACCTACAGGTGAATGAGAGTAATATGTATGATCAAGCTTGAACATTGGCCGGAACAAGCTTAAATGATGGGGAAATTGACAAGGATGAGGAATGGATCTCCCTTCGATTTCTCATCCTGGATCCTGACGTTGAAATCTTGTGCACTGGAACTAGTCTCATCCAACAATTTCTCCCTCTCTCTGTTGATCTTGACGTGGATTAACCAGAAGTGAGATACAACGTGGCGTTGGTAGTGGATTTTCCTTCATAGGAGCTTCTTAGCCTCGCAAGAGAAATCGGTACTTAATTATGATGGCCATGTATTATGATTTTCAGCTAGGTGGAAATTCAATCATCATTTAACACTTCATCATCTTGGTATGAAAACTCAAAAGTGATCAAATATCTTGCAAGACCCCTTTTTATGCGACTCGACAGGTGCGCTAATCTTACCGTGTAAAGACTTGTTGGCAGCTAAAGAATTGTGGCTTGAGAAGTGTGGTCAATCAGATACACCGGATGCACGCATATTGGCCAGGTGCACAAGCCTTCAAGGACAGGCAAGCTGCCTTTGATGCAGGCGCAAGTGCACATCCCAATCATGCACAGTACTACACCACATGCCGCACTCTGCCTTGAGTGATTTTTTATCCTCAACATGATAAACCACTTGACTTAATTATCCAAATTAAGTCAATTCTTTACTATCCTTCAAAACATGAAGATTGTTCATTTCAATTATAAGAACACAAAAAAGACTTTGGTCTTGCAAAAATTGCATGCCTTGATGAAATTCAAGTATGTGCTGTAATAAAAGTGTAAATTTTAAGAAAAAAGTATAAAAAACTGACAAATTGTTCTTTAATGAAAGAGAGAAAGAAGAGAAATAAAGAAAAAATATTTCACACTTTATATATATATATATCTTGAAAATAGAGAATCTAAAGAATTTCTTAAACGAGTACAAATGCATTTGAAAGATATATATGAATCATAAAATGAAATCTAAATTACAGATAATACAACCGTTGCAAAAAGAAAAAAAAGGAAATTGAAAAATCCTGTATCAATAGTCTATACAAATCCATTCTGAAAAACATATCCATGAAATATAACTTGCTTCTCCTTTCATAGGAGAATGGGTGGCACTGGTTATAGAGAGATTTAGGCAAGATGCCGCCAGGCAATAGCGTGGCAGCTAATAGATTAAACAAAATATTCAAAGATCCAGCATTGAAACTTTCTGAACAAAGCATGATAGAACAAATGTCTGATTTAGCTAGTCAAATTGCTATGCCTATATCAGAAAGTGACAAAAAGATATCTTCAAAACTTAGCAACTATGCAAAAAATTTCCATGAGACAATAAATAGAATGTCTCAAGAAAGGTGTCAAGATATGCATAGTACCAAAGATACCCGTGACACAATCATATGTAATATGCCAGAAGTTGAGAATGCTATCAAACAATTAGACATCAATGTAGACAAACATATAAAATTGCCAATTAAAGATCCTTACAACAGAATTGAAGAATTGCTCAATAGATTCGAGAAGAATGAGAGCCAGGTGAATTCCACAATTATTGCAATAAGAGAAGACAAATATAACAAAAATTTGTGAATAATTGAATGAGCAACAACAACAGTTTGAGAGTGGTATGATGAAATCTTACCACTCATTACAAGAGAAGATGAGAGATAACCATGAGAATATACAGAAAGAATTGTTGGAAGAACAAGGAACAACAAGAAATACAATTTAAAAAATTCACAGACCAATTGCTTAAAAATCAAGAAATGTTAAATAATAAGATATTGGAAAAGAATGGTGAGATACAACAAAAATTAACACAAATGAATGAAAAACTTAAGATGGTATTGACCTGTGAGATTCAGGTAATTGGCTTATTAAAAGCTGAGCACTGATCAAACAAAAGATGAGAACAATCTGGTAAAGAAGGAAGATTGTCCAAATAAAATGTTTGAGTTCAATAAGAGAAAAAGCTAGGTAAAGAGAAAACAAAAGCTTTAAATACAAAATCAGACTTTGACGTCATATCATCTTAAGTGTCACAAGTGTATGATGTATCAAAGAAATCCTTCATAATGAGAAAATGCCACTGCTACAAGGATGTCAATTATTCAAGAGCTTAAACCTGATATATCAAGTAACAACAATGATACTTTCACATCAACAAATAATATGAATCAACATGTACTCCATCAACACTTAGATTCACCCTCTGAATATAATCAAAGAGTTGATCCATCACTGAGATTTCAAGCCAGATTTGGGCAAAACACAATAGCTGTACAAGAGAGGACTGTAAGATATACAGAAACTCCAACAATGCATAGAGAATCACAAAGCCCACCCCATTGTGAGAGAACAATATTGAGAGAAGAAATAATACACCCTCAAGAAAGACCATATGCAAGAGAAGGAACTTATCAAACACGTGAAAGAACATTTATCAGAGAAGATACATTGTCACCTTCAATGAACACACATAGAGCATTTGCAAGAGAATATACTGCTCAAACCGCTATGCCAGAATCAACTCAAGAAGATAAACTGACTAAAGCATTGACAAAACATTGGCCAACAGGCAGAGACTGGAAAAGATTTAGTGTAGATGGTGAATATAATCATACTGATTACATTGACTGGTGTGATAGTTTGATCACAGATCTGCAAATGGAACCACTTGTACTTTCTGTGAGCCATTTGAGCACAGATTTTACTGGTACAGCAGGGCAGTGGTAAATAGACAAATGTGAAAGTAAAGGCTCCATGGCATGGGATGATTGTAAGGAAGAAATCCACAAAATATTTGGAAATAATGCATGAGAAATCACATGGAAGATTTGTTCATGCAAGACAAGTTTGATGCGTATGACATCATAAAACAATGAAAGAAATGAAATGTAATAATAAAAATGTATTTGTAATAAATGGATTTTATCAGAAATGACTTTTGATAGCAATATACATATGGATTCCACAGCATGGTCTTTAAAACAAAAGAAGAGAATTTCTGCCTTTGACCCGGATGCATCTGAAGACAGAATTGTAAACAAAGTTGATGGTGATGTTAGAAATGTAATTAAAAGTCAACTTACTACACCCTACAAGTGGGATATCTTCCTGATGGTGTTCAAAGATATTTTTGAAAATACAACTATCATTTATAAGAAAAGGTACTTTGACAGACCAAGGAGAACTGTTGTTGAAGATAAAACAAACTTTGAAGAGGATATGATACAGGGTCCCTCTAGTCCAAAGGTTCAACCAAGTATGTCAGAGAGAAAACCTTTCCAATTATGCCCAAACTGTGGCAGTAAAGATCCACAAAATCAATGGAGAGGATGTAAAGATAAAAGAATAGATATGATTGAAGAAGACCTTCATGAAAGTAGTAATATGAATGACAAGTATGACTTTCAAGGAGGACAATTTTCTGATGAGTCAATGCCAGGAAGTGAGAATGAAGATCATCATCAAGATGTCTGCTTGATTGATACTCATGAAGAGCAAAAGCTAACAGCAGAAATATACCCAATGGCAAGACAGTATTACAACAATTCAGGACACAAAAAGAGCTCATAGACCTTCCAAAAAGAAGTAATGACCTCCTTTGAGGGTGGGGAATGTCAGCCCTGAGCACATATACATGTACCCAAAACTAACTTGTGATATACACTTATCATATAGAAACCTAATTACATATACATACTGTCCGTAAAAAGTATGTAGTACGTAATAAAACACATAACAAGACTAACTACATACACATGTACACTCAAAACAACATGTAATATGTCATGAAACACCAATTACATCTCATAACTCAGTGTCAAGAGTTAATATGCTTATAGTACATAACACATACTTATTATTAGGGCTGTGACCCGGCCCTGAGTGTGACGGGGCTGCCCCGGGGCCAACCCCGGACTTGGGTAGACCCGAGTACCTTCAAAATATGTGCAGGGCCGACCAGGGCGCGCCAGAGTGGCAATGCAGGGCATTCTGGAAGTCCAATAACGGTTTAGGTCTGTCAGAATACAATCTTCCAACCCTGTATACGGATTATGGTGAGATATGGCTGGCAGAAACATGGCCGGAGCCTCGGCAGGGTTGGGCGCCGGACCTGCCCGACGCCTCTTCGGGACCAAGTTTACTGTCATTCAGCAAGGTTTGAAAGCCCCGGGGCGTGTACCGTCAGCTCTGTGAGAGCTGTTGGGCAGAGTCGGCTGGGTGGGTCAGGGTCAGGGTCACAGCCATACTTATTATTACTATATATGTAATTAAGTACAAAAAATAGTAATAAATAATAATTAATAATGATATCTAAATCATTGTAGTGATAGCAACAAGTATCACTACAGTTAGGTTTAGAGATAGCTTAACACAAGCCCCTAACCCCCACAGAGACGTCCCCTGGAGCCTGCGGAGGGGGGTCTTGCAATGTATTGGTGATTTTTGGCTTGATACCAAATTCACTTTGGCGGGGGCTATCTCCAGCGTCCATTTTTGCCTACTCAGACACAATAAACCTTCCATCATGCCTATATGAAATTTATAGATGCATGTTTTTATGCCCTTTTGCTCTCCTCAGAATTTCTATAGCTATCCTAGAATCAGTTATATCATCAGTTGAAAAAAAAAATCAAAATTCGAGATTTTGGTAACTGAGACTGCTACAATCACAGTCACTTTACACGCAAGAGTCTTGATTTCTCTCTGCTAACCCATACACTCTCTGCCATCCTTGTCAGAGACAGAGAGAAGCATCCACAGTCCTCTAATTTTGGCTCAAAAACTTGTGACTCTTCACTGTCACCTCAAGCAGATATCTTCTTATCAAGGCAAGTAGATATTAAGGGCGATTATGTACAAGATGCATCTGCAAAGGACAGCATGCTTATAATTTTTCATGAGTTGTTGATAGGAAATGCTGCAGTGTTGATTTTGATGAAAAAAACACTGAAACCCGTGAATTTCAGATTGGTATCAAGCCAAAGAATCCTATAAGTTGTAAGTCCCTCCTCTGCAAGCTCCAGGGGGGGGCGCACAGATTGAGGAGGTACTTTATTAAGTTAGGGTTTAGAGAGGAAAGTATATAAACCCCTCCTCTTTCAGCCTGCAAAGATTTCTCCCCAAGCAGTTTATTACACACCTCTTTCAAAGAACCCTTTAAAGTTCATTTGAAGTACATAATCAAAAGTCTTATAATTATAAGACTAGTGATCCACTTCACATCTTTGAAGTAGCTTCCTGACTAAAAGATAAAGTAATTTCATTCTTCATCCCTTGGGTCCTCTACTTTTCCTCAGTAGAATCCTTCTAGGTTAGTGTCCTTCCGATTAACTTTGGGTTAGTTACCTCTTGAACAACTGCAGGTTAGTGACTTTAGAATAACCAGACTGGTGATCTTCACCTCACTCTTTAATCTGTTACCATAAAGATTAAAGTAGAGCCTTGGACCCAGCTCTTTTATTTCATAATAATTAATCATTATATTTCTTACCTCCTTTTAAGGAGTCAGCTAACTGTAGTCTGTCTGGATTTCTCCAAACAGACTATTAGTCTCTCTTACTTTCTTTCTTTTCTTTATTTCATTTTGTAAATACTAAAATACTACACATTTGAAATAAAGAATAGAATTCCATTACTACCCCACCCATTTTGCAATCTTAGTGAGCATAGAGCACTTTCAAAGAGTACCCTACCCTCACACAATTCCTGAAGCTACTGCCTCAGACTATTGAAGCACATACACAAAATTTTGTGAATTTAGTGGAGATGAGCCAAGGGTATAGAGCTCTACAGGAGAAGTATAGGGTGCATTCAACAAGACATCTCCATAGAAATATTGGGCTCCATTTCTGAAGAGAAAATAGCATGACTACAACAAAGTGTGTTTCTTGAAACATAGGTACAATCATGTACTCAAACCTGGACCGCGGGAAAATGAAAAGGAAAAATGACTCAGTAGATTCCTATCTCTTTCATGTGTTTTAAAAGTGAATGATGAATCAGATCTCTGGAACAGGATTCCACATTCTAAAACTTGTCCATTTTGATATATAATTTCTCTAACAAATATCTCTTACAATTCTAAATTTGTATACAAATGAGAACTTCAGTACATATATTCATACATTAAGTGGTTTTGGAATGCTCTGCATATCATCTTGATAACTCCAATACATATTGAGATTTTAAAAGGAATAAATAAGTTGTCTGTAAGTGTCTTTAGGAGGAAACTTTCTTCAGATATTGATTCATTCAATCTTTGAAATATAGGTAAATCATAACAGTACAAAAACATAATCATTGTCCTTTTTGATGCTTTTGGCTTGATGTGATATCTTTCAGACTCAGCCAAAAAGTTCAGTAAACCAATGAAAAGAGGGCTATCGATCAGATCATTCGTCATAATATTTCCGCCTTCTTGACTTACAGCTTCTGGTGATTGCAATTATGATACACACCAACAATGTTATGCCTGCAACTGATAAGTTAAAAACTCAATTGATCAACAAGTTCTTTCTCTGTAACTGGCGGTATACTTCAAAAGATATACGTTAATCAGAGAAATTCTTACCTGCGCCAAAAGCTGTGGCAGCTATTTTACCTACTTGGAATCCAGCGCCACTCATGGATAACATACCATTATCGATCGCCGTTTGTTCAAGTTGGTTTACATCTTTAACTGAGGAATTTTTAGAACCGAATGAAAGACTGTTCGTTGCACCGACCGCCTGCCAGGTGGAATTGGCTCCCAAAAGTCCCAAATCAAGAGGTACGTCAACTGGAGCAGGAGGTGGTAAATTGCTTAAAGAGATGTTTCCGGGACCAATTGTTTGCTTCAATGAGCTTGAATTTGAATTCGATTGCCCAGATGCAAGCGATCCATTGATGCGATCAGAGGGGGAGATGTTATTGGTCGTATTGCTGCTTTGTGTTGAGTTGACTCTCATCGTGCCGTTTCTCACGTCACTGCTGGAATCGGAGTTTGGTTTCTTAATCTCTGCTTGGGGTCGGGGTGTGAGCAAGTGTTGGTACTGAGCATCGAGTGCTAAGTTGTCGGGTGGTGGATGAAGTGCATTTGGCCATTGAATTGTCTGACCTCTAGACATAATCTAAATAGTCACAACTGATACTAGCAACATTCAGCCTCAAAATATATAATTGTCCTGGCGCTGACGAATCTTCTGATGATCAAGATATTAGGAAGGTTTTTTAATTTGTGCTCATCACCTTCACAAGAGCTGAAAACGTTGAAGGACAGTGAACAGTGGACCTCCCAGACCGAACGATGTCTTTACAGTCCAAAGAAATAAAATGATTTAAGTAGCGCAAAGCCCCACTTCCAGTGGTCAAAGTGAGTACTTTGGGATGGGCTTTATGCGTATCATAAAGGTCCTTTTGATTAAGGTGAGAATCCGCCGCTTCACCAGGCCTTGGAAAATGCACTCCTGAAACAGGTCCCTGGGAGTCGGTTCATAGCGATCTACTGAAACAAGCCGTCACCTCGGACGCTGCGTTATGCGAGCGTATGCTGTCTCGTCGATGTGCTCTTGTCATTGGGATCGTGTATGGTGGATCTCGACGAGGCTCAAAGATATCGCAAGATTTCAATCCAAGATTTAAAAATCAGTGGAGGAGCAGAGCACCGCACCAATATTGGTGTATTGATCCGCCGAGCAGGAAGGAATGGTAAACTCCATGGAACCTATGTTTCATTGATCCACCTCCAAATATATCACTCGAGATATTACTCGGGGTCACTTGGACACTTCCAGCGGCAGTGTAGTGGGTAAATGACCTCAAACATAATATTGATGATATTATCAACGTTTCACAATAGCGAAGGCGTGCGGCTCATCTGAAATAAATTAAGAAGAACGTCTCGTCCATCGCTGTCAACATTTGCTTTGTCTCTATCTCTTTCATGTTTTTGTTTTCAGCTGATCAGTTCTCTTTTGTGGACTCTTTTTCATCTTCTTACTGACTCTCGCGACTGCACTGCGATTGTGACTTTCTTTGATCTCTATCATTGATTCTCCAACATCTTTCTATTCAAATCCACTTGACTCTCCCGGTCTTAATTACTCGTCATTTTTTTTATTTTAGCTTGCGAAATTATTTCACTCCCTATATCTACAACCGTGAACACTTTTTATTCTGTGGCTCCAACGTAAAAATAACAAATAATACTCGGTGACTATCAGAGCAAATTTTGGAACTGTGAAGATCAATATCATTTGCTTGATCAAGGACCAAAATCATGGCATCGGCACAAACTCCATCAATACGATGGCAGAACGCATTGCAGCCGACGCCCGATGGCTCTCAACTCATGCCCAGATTCCAACATCTTACCACACCAGGACCACAAATCATCAATACCTCCAGGACTCCTGCGGATGCGGACTCGCAAAACTCCTTAAACAGTACATTGCCCCCTCCTATACCAATTGATCAAAAATTAGATCTAGGGCATCCAGAAGCGACATGGCAGGTCGTTAAAAATTAGATCTAGGGCATCCAGAAGCGACATGGCAGGTCGTTGGTGCAGAAACTAGCGGGCCTGTCAATGGCGGCTCGCCCAACGCCAACGACGGAAATGGTGGCAATTTGATGAAATCGACTCCTAAAGTAGGAAAGATGGCTATAATTGGTGCCGGTAAGGATAGAACTCGAATTGCCGGATGGTTTCTTTCTCCCATGTTTTCAAATTGAGCTGACCAAATTGAAAAATCAACCAAAACGGTTCTCAGCAATTGCAGGAACACTCTTCTTAGCTGTCCTTATCATTGCAATAATTAAGGCGGTGAAGTCAAGAAAACGGAAAGTCAAAGCGGATGATGAGGAATTCACATGAACCCATTGCATAGTGATACAGCATCAAGTATGACACTGCAGAAATCAATAGGTTTGAAGCCCGATTGAAGAAAGTTGTGGTGACTGGATCTTAGACTTGGTGACTGGGTTCACAACTTTCTTCAATTGCAGGTCTTGTTTGCAATATGTTTGCATTATGTTTGCTGACCACCCTGGAGCAAAACCCACAAAAGGATTCTTTCCACAAAGGAAATGATTCATAAACTCACCTCACCTCGCCTCACCACTTTGCTTCCTCACTCACCTGACTCTCCTACACACAACCTCAACTTTGACATCTCCAATACCTCCAGTCCAACATTGGATTTCATCTGGATCTCTATCACACCTCAGTCACATCCTCAACTACAATTGGACTCACTCCACCCAACCACCTCAACCACCTACCACTTTGATTTTCACCTCAAATTCACCCTGCTTGACTACTGCATAATTTGGCCATCTACCACCAATTCTACAGCATTCCTGTCACTTTTTACTTCTGAAGTCAATCATTGTTTTGTATCACATTCATTTCAGATTTGTTTTCCTTTTTTTGTACCTTTGATCTTATCATCGTTGACTTTATCATAGTGGATTAAAAACATTGAATGGGCTGATAATAACAGGAGACAAAATCAATTTCTAATCCTATGAAGATAGCACAAGTAGAGCACCAAGCCAATTGAGAACCTGCAGTTTATTGATTATCTTGAAATTGAGGATATAAAGCATTGATTTAATTTTGTGATGATTCCAGAAGTAAAAAAAGGGGGTGAGATTGATTGATGGCAATACAAATTGTGCAAAATATTGTTAGGGTAGCTCCTACATAAAGCGATTCATAAGACACCCTGGACAACTTTAAGCTTACATAATTCAGCACACCCAACACAACATAGGGATTTGTTTATGTCAACATATGTAATGGTATCTGTTTACCTGTTGTGGGCATGCCTGCATGGTCTCTAGTTGGAGAGTCACAAGAATTAATTACATAATTTATCTAATAGTGAAGATACCCCAATGCCCTTTTTGAATGATCCAACCAGCATGTCCCTTACAAAATCTTCTTTTTCTGAAGCACACTGATTTAGCAAAGCCCCCAATACAAAGGCTGTCTACCTTTAATCCTTAAAAACATGCAGCTCTCTTCTATTGATACTAATTCAGGACAAATCTGTAGCCAGTTCACAAGCAAACCAAAGCCAGTAACCTCAATTCATAGGAATGTCTTTGGCACTTATCTTACCTCTTTTTTGTCAAGTATTTTAAAGTTTCTTCGTGCACTGGATGTGTTCCAAATATTACAGCTGCAGTTGGAGGCAGCTTGAGAAGCCTTCATACCATTGATTAGAGGTAGAACCAATCATTGTCTAGCAAACTTCCCATGATTGGATCTTGATTGGTTGTATCCTAAACCTGTTTCAATGCCCTACACAGTTTGACCCCTGTATTTTCTTTGGACACAAAGAAAGACTGTGGAAATGGCCAAATATTTCATCAAATTTCCTTGTGATCTTGGAATTTATTGAAATATTGCTTTTGTGAAATTCTCTCATGCAAGTCAAAGTTAATGAGGCAGTACCATCATCAAATTGCATATAACCTGAAAGCCAATGTTAAGGTTGCTTTTCTGAAGCCTTATTTTGATGCATATGAAGACAGACTGCCTGAAACAAAAACTGTTACAATGATTTGAGACTCAAATATTTTTCAGCCATAGCAGAAAACAACATGATTGTGAAACAAAACAACCATATTGACACAGAACAATGTAACTAACTTTGGATTGAATCTTCTGTGAAAAAATATGACTAGCTGAGTAATCTGGAACATTAGCCGGGTACAAAGGAGTAATGAAAATGATCACAAGCCATAAAATAATCACATACTACAATCAAAGAGACATAACTTGATGAGATGGAACTGGATAAGATGCAAAAAATAGACTGGAAAGGTTGTAGTAGAGCTGGCTCAATTGATTAAATTATTTGCCCAATGAATCGTTCAATTTGATTCTGCTCCCAATAACTTGAATTCTTAATGATGTGTAGCAGCTGCTGCAGGCATTTGAATACCAGAAGGATTGTGCTCATATTTTTCTCCAGGTGGTGGACCAGGTGGTGGTTGATATTGATTTCCATTCTCGTTTCCTGGTGGTGGACCAGGTGGTGGTTGATATTGACCACCATATTCATTTCCTGGAGGTGGTCCACCACCGTAAGAAGGATACTGAGCTTGAGGTGGAAAGTTAGGAGGTGCAAAATGGGGTTGTCCCATCTGTGGTGGTGGTGCTGCACCATGATAACCTTGGTTGACTACAGGAAGTGCGCTTCTCGCGTTGCGTCGGTTGTTGATGAATCGAAAGAGCAAGAATACCAAGGCGGTAAGCACTGGTAAAGGCAAAATAAGAAAATATCAGTGACGAGAACGCGAACGAGGTGTGCGTCAAACTGGCTGGATCAAGTAGAAAAAAGCAAACCTAAACTGCCAATGACCTAATAATTGATGGGATGGTCAGTAAAATATCCAGAAGCCAATTGGTCAGACGAGAAATCGATCACTTACGATACCAGCGATCCCGCCACCCAAGACCCCCGTACATCGCCGCCTCTGCCTGCCCAAAGCGTCGGTGTAATAATAACATTGTCGAGCCTCGGTCTCTGTCGGGAGCAGGAATAGCAAAAAGCCTAGGTTTAAGGATAGCAAGTGAATCGAACGGTTGTGCATGATGAGAGGACTGTTGGTTGTAAATTTAAGGACGCTGGGCCACTGAACGGTGATTTCGAGTGGAGGATGAGATGAAGGGAGATTTGTAACGAGTTCACGAAATAGAAAGGGATTTCAAGATCAACGAAAAGCTAATGTCCTAGTTTGACTAGACTACTGTCGTTGACTCTGAGACCGAGTCAGGGTTCGATGGAAGAAGTTCGACTGAAGTGATGAGGATGAAGGTTATGATGAAGGAAAAGAGGTAAAGAGCTGATCGTTTTAATGATTACTATCGAAGGGACTGTGTAATTGGTCAAGACGTCGCGATAATGAAGTGAGAATTAAATCACACCGTTCTACAATCCAAAACCGGTAAAGAGGTTCAAATTTGGATCACATCATCTCCTGCACAGCCACTTCTGTAATAGGAAAACGATCTGAGAACTCATCATCACTTCTACTCACTCACTCACTCACTCACTCACTCACTCACTCACTCACTCACTCACTCACTCACTCACTCACTCACTCACTCAAAACTTGTACAAAGCTACGCCACAGCCCAGAAAATTTGCTCGTTCACACTTTGTAGCAAGCGATGTCCAATTTCAATACTTCCTTCATCTGATCTGATGAATACGTAGCCAAAACACTTTCACAATAGTTCCATCATCTTTCCATACTTGGAATTTTTCCAAAATAGCCTTTTTCAGGCTCAAATCATAGATTGACATGATTTGTATTCATCGCGAGGAGCATTACCAACTTGAGTATAATTGTATACCCATCATCACAAAAGCCTTTTGCAACCACTTTGTCGGCTATTCGTATCTTTCCGTTGCGCATCAAAAATGGAAAGACGTCTGTATGCGCAGAGCTGCAAAGCCCAAAGCTTTCACTTCAAGCCAAATCTTCACATCACGTATAAGCGCGAGGCGTGGGGACGTGTCTGGACGTGTACTATGTACAGTCGTTTTCAAAAAGCTTGCCGAAATTTGCCCGCAAAACTCGAGCAATTTGGCGGTGAATTAGCGGCAAGCTTTTTGAAAACGACTGTATGATGCAATCTGCAATGCTACATAGAATAAACTTCAAGCCTCCTTGGCATCCTCTTCATATTTAAGTCTTGGCAATCCAACTATAAATTTAGAAAACTGGGAGATAGCTTGGCATACAATGCAAAACTCTGGGTATGTACCCGGTGAGGGGAAGCGAATGTAGAAGAGCATAGCCGTGGCCCGTATCCCTCTTTTTTGTGCGACGCTTTGTGCCGCGTCGAGAGATGACTACGAGACACACTTGCCTACTATTGCTTCCACTTGTTAGTAAGCCTACATTGGGTGATGCATCAGTATTCGGTGACGATTATGTTCCATTGAGGTCATTTCTTGATTCTAATCGAAGCTAGCAAATCTTTCTTACGCAAGCCTTATAAATCCTTTTTTGATTCAGCTCTCTTGGATCAGCTCCAGCAATCATTCTTCACGCTCACCCTGACACTGCCTGAAGGGAGAGAGCCAATGCGCAAGGATAGGAGGTCAACAGAGAGAATATCGAGGTTGATCATCAATGCTGAATCTCAACAGCGTTGTTCATCGACTGGAACACCCTCTCCTTTCACATGGCATTGCGATTTTGTTCTCCAATAACCACATAATGATGTCTCAGAAAAATCAACTTTAGCTTCGCTCCGTGTTATGTCAACGGAGGAAACATGCCTAATCATAATGGCTCAAAGATTTTGTAAAAAAATGATGACTTTCAAGTCTTTCTCCCTTCGAAATCGAAGAGTCAACTTGAAATTCAAAAATTGGTCGAATAATTACCAACAGCGCATCAAATATATAAGATTAGATAAGTAAAGATTGAATAAAAAAATATACAAATAGACAGATGATCACAACAAAATCCATTGAAAATCAATGACGTTCTATCTATGTATTCCGATATTTAGTTCTTTTCTCCACCACCTTTCAAAAGTTGAAGAAAACTACCAGATAATCTTCTAACTCTAGAAAAACTAGAATTTCTCTTACAAAGTTGTTTGGTTTGAACCTGAGAATAATAGTATTGGTCACTAAGAACAGCAGAAGTAGGTCTATAAACGTAGCCATTCGTCTCGAATGTTTTGTAGGATTCAGAAAGAGAAGATACACTAGTATGCCCACAAGTTCCGACTGAGTGACTTCGGAATCTTTCTGGAGGCGGCGAAATGATTTGAGATTGAGGCGAAGAGGTTCGGAGGGGTACAAAGACTCCTCCATGTGGACTAGGAAGACTCATAGATTCAGAAGAAAGAGAGTTCGGGGATCCACAAAACTGACTTGATGAGGTAGGCAGGTGAAAACTTTTGATGATTACCTTAGCCTCAACTGATGATCCTTCTGTTATAAGCTGTATCGGGGGTTCGGCTCGACGAGTATATCTCAAAGAAGAAGCAGAGAGAAGAGGAAAGGAACCAGATGGACAAGTAGGTAGAGGAGAAGGGATTTTGCGACGCTCGGTGGCAGCGCTGATTGCTCGAGCTGATCCAAGAGAGCTGAATCAAAAAATATTTATAAGGCTTGTGTAAAAAAGATTTGCTAGCTTTGATTAGAATCAAGAACTGACCTCAATGGAACATAATCGTCACCGAACACTGATGGACTGCCCAATGTAGGCTCACTGACAAGTGGAAGCGATGGTAGGCGAGTATGTCTCGTGTCCATCTCTCGACGCGGCACAAAGTCTGAAACCGTGGTTTTTTGAAATAGTAAAAATTGCGGTAGATTTTTGTATTGAGTGGAAGCCCTTCCTGGGTTGGAGTAGGTCCCATCAGAATGCAGAGTATTATATCTTGAAGGATTGAAATTAGATAGTGGTTGAGTCGCAGAACAATCACGAGTGACGTGGGTAAGCTTGGGATGAGTGCAAGCGCTAGGAGATTCATTATAAGTCATATTAGGTGATTTAAATAATCGGAAAGATTTTAGAGCACGCGAATGGAGTGAGGTGTGATCAGACAAGAAGAATGTGTATGGTTAGCAGTTAAAAGGACTACCACCAAGGATTCTGGGATTTATATCTTACAAATTTCTTGGATGCTGAGGTGCGATCAGCATGTCGGTAAAGTCTGCATTTGTAGCATTTCTCATTCGGCGGAAGGAGGCCACATCATCTCCCATGTCGAGATGTAAAGTATTTGCTGGAGTGAGATGCAGAGTCGCAAGTAGTATCGCTGACTAAAGACTGAGATTCGAGGAATTGACAAAGACTGCAAAGGTCAGAGGTGTTACGGTCGCTTCAAGATCCCATCTCTTTTTTCACGTCCACAGGAAGACAGAGTCAGACTTGAATGCCAGAATTGAAGCAAATCCATTCAGTACCCTGCGAGTCACATACACCAGGCCTACACCAGGCAAAAGCATTTGCGAGCTATGTCTTTGACGCCACCTTGCTATTTTAGCATTCGATATCGGAGTTTTCCAAAGCAAGATTGTTCCAATTCTTTGTGTGTAGTTGGGGTCTCTAGCCAGCCCAAAGCGGTAAGTCTTCTACATGATTCCTGATTAACAGAGCCATAGCTAATCCAAGCCTATTCGCAACCCACGTCACCTTCATGCATTCCCAATTTTGTGATTCCTCTGCTTGCTGCCGGTCAAGAAAGTGTGGTCAATTTTCTATTCGGAAGGTTTTTAGTTCTTCATGCGCCGTTTCCCGTTCCTTGTGGTCTATAGCGTGCCACCTACTTCCAGCTACGGATTCATCAGATACAGTCTACCTCTTGAACTAGCTTAACAATTTTGGTCTCTGGATGGCAACGCAAATAATCTCCGCTAAACGAGGAAATCAATTCGCATATATCATATAGGCATTTCGTACGATAACAAATGACACTGGTCCGCAACAAGCACGGTCAAGTCTCCCCTCACGGCTCGCGCGTCGCAAATCTGATCCAGGAAGCGCCATGTGAAAACTCGACTACCCAGCTGCCTGTGAATCGCTTCAGTAACATCAGTTCGCCAGTAAACTTGACTGATAATAATAACATAATATCGACTGGCGCTCTATCCGAAACATCTTCCAACGACAGTTTTGCTGGCACTCACGCTAATCCTGGTATGCTTACACTGCTGTTGGTTGAAGATAGAATTTTGAATGATTTTCTGGATCGATAAATTTCTAGATACCGCAGATCTTCCCAGCCATAGCATCGAGTCAGTATCAACACCTCATAAAACACTCTCCCCCACTGCCATTCTTGGGATCACTCTTGCATGCAGTCAGTTTCTTCTTGGTCCTTTCTATCTCTAACACATTCAAGAATTCTCGCATTGATATCTGTTACTCTAATCTCAATTGATATTTTCAGCTTTCATAGGTTTGGGTCTACTACTAGGTTCTTTGTGGCTATGGCAATATTTCAAGCAAAGGACCATGAAAACCAAGATAAGATTAGTCAAGAAAAATCTCCCGGTTCAACCCCATATAATGACAAGGTCTCGGTGATAGGTTGATCTTGGGATCATATGGGATAAAAAAGATAATATAGAATCCATAATGCATTGTACTTCCAAATTGTAATACATGAGGTTAATTTTTTCAAGTGGAGATCTTGGTCATTTGCGCACTTTGACTGCCCAATTGGAAGTGGTTCCACCACTTCAGTAATCTTCAATCCTCTGTTATGTGATAATATGACCCTTCCCCCGTTTGTTTTTCAAATTCTGTGATAAGAAATGTACACCACAAGGACACTTGGATGTCCACCGGGTGTCCGATTTTTCTTGGTGGGGGACGGACGTCCCCCCACAGCTCAGCATGAGCCCCGCTCGCTCGGGAGCGGGGACCGGCGAAAATCCACCCCGAGCACTTTTTGGAAATGCATCCCGGCTTCCGAGCCGACCCCTCCCCGTCGGGGATCTTCATGTACGTCTTCAGACCGCCCCCCGCCACCGAAAATCGGGGGCCTACCGAAATATCGGTTCCCCGTCGGTTCCCCGTCGAGTGTTAGTCGGTAGAGCTTGCTAGATCAAAAAAATTCATAAATCTGCTTCACGAGCAAGTTCCGGCTGATATTCTACTGTTTCGTACAGGTATTTCATTGTATTTGATTCCTTATACTGATGTATGAGTTGTTACGAGGCCTTCCTCACCTTTCATTTCTCCCTATCTGCCCTCGATTCTACAGCTCTCTGCTATAGCTCGGTTCCCCGATAAAAACCGGGGATCCTCATACTCTTGCCCGGTCCCCGCTCCGTCGGAGTCGGTACGGTGCCGGGGGGCTGAGATACCTAGCCCGAGGCACCGTACCGACGGTACGGAAGCCGGAGATCCCCGAGCCCGCGGGAAACGGGGCTCATGCTGACCCACAGCACACCGAGAAACGTCCGTCGGACTCCGACGTTCAGACGCCTGAGCAGAGCCCATTGGGCTGCCCAGCGCGCGCGAATCAACATCTATCTGACATCTCTCGAGGTTTGTTGAGAGGGCGAACACAGCACTGATTCCAAGAAGACCCCTTTCTGCTACCCATTGGACATCCTGGCTGCTGACCACCGACAGAACTCTGAATCCATCTTGGATAGATATCCAGGTTGTTTTGGAGATCACTTGTTTCAATGTTGATTTGATTGATAACGGTAAATTACTTATCAAGCATTGTTATAATGAGAACTATGTGTAGCTTGGAGGATACAAGATTGATGAAATGATAAAACAATGAGAGGATGAAACAATGAAATTATGAAACAATAAGATGATAAAAAAGATAAGATGACAAAAATGATACAACAATCGAACGATCAAACAATCAAACAATCAAACGATACAGCGATCTACGATAAAAACGATCCATCAGTAAAAATGATACAACGATAGAACCGATAAAAACGGTCTAACGATGATGCAACAACATCAACGATGAAAACAATGAGAACGATAAGAACAATAAGCACGATAATGACCAAAGTGAGATGGGTGTCATGATGAAAAAAGAGAAATTCACGAGTCGATACAAGCCATGCAGCACAAGGAGCTAAAGGAAGGGTTATCAAGCTTACGGGTCCGAGTCCAGAAACAAGGTTGGGCACTTCAAGGTGAGGCTCTGTTGATTTGCTTTGTGAAAGCCAGATATATGTCAAGATCAAAGGGACAAAGGAGGATTAGGATGTTTTGTACATACCTCAGATGGTCAAGAGAAGGGGGAGTCTACGAGGAGAACAGTTTAAGGAGAATAGAGGAAAGAGATGAATAAGTTGAACGGGATGAAAGTGGCAGGGAGATATGTAAGAACGAAGCGAGGGGATGAAAAAGCTTTGGAACGGTTTAAACTTTTAAAGTGTCAAATTCATCACATGATGATGATGTCATGCAAAACCTTTGACCAAATCAATCTTCAATTTAGCTGTCCTTGCCTAATTGAGGTTTTTGGTGTGGTGCTCATTGGACACCCATCTTGAGAATACTGGTGGCTGTCCTACCTCCATCATATGGACGACTGATCTTGGATCACGAGTGGTTGTCCGCAGTGTGCTGGAAGGGTGCCCACTTGATTGGGCATCCGTAGGTCTTCCAAGCACAGGGTGCTTGCACGTCATCCTGGCTAGGACGACATCAGTGCATCTTCAGGATGCGGTGCGGATATATATGCGCTCAGACGTCTAGCCAGCGTCCTGTTAGTGGACGTCGGGTCGTGTCTCCAATCTCGGACACGCCCGACGCCCTGACGCAAATAAGTGTCTTTGTGGTGTAAACACCACAGCTGGACGTACTGTTGTGGTCCAGTATACCGATGGACCGAGCTTGGTCCCGAGACGGTGGCGATAATGGTTCATCGGACTTTGATTTAATGAAAGCGGAACAACTTGGTCTTCGCTCTCGATCTTGATGCTCAACCATTCTATGAGCTCATCTTTGTCAAATATCCCAATATCCAGCTTCAAATATGTTGCGGCACCAATGGTAAGTCTCGATCATATCTCGCACTACTTATCTTCCCTTCGACGGGGTATCCGATCTTCAACGGAGTTGTTTGAATTAAATTTTGCAATGTATGCGCTGTCGACCGAAAACAAAAGAACATAATCGATGCACTCTACTGACTTCTAAGACGTTTAAACAATGTGTTTATGATCGATCAGGTCGATCAATCAGACTTACCATTCCGAATACTAGTAGCCCGACATGGTGCAACGATGGTCTACACCCAAATGATTTGGGCAGACCGATTTTTATCTGACCCACAATATCATGACTTTCATTTGAATGACGTGAAGGCTTGGTGTAAGAGGAAAGACATTGAACAGGATTTGACAAAGATTCCTTTAATCGTACAGTTAGGTGGAAACGATGTTGAAAGAGTTTTAAGGACTGCGAAATGCTTTGAGCCTTGGTGCGATGGCATAGGTCAGATGATTTCACTGGTTGGCGGCGCTTACCATTGAAGAGGCAAACTTGAAAGATCTGATTTTACTCTAGTGCTTATATTCCTTTTTTCTTATCTCAATATACGCAAAGATCTCAATATGGGATGTCCACAAACCCACGCCTTACAAAATGGCTATGGTGCTTCTCTACTTTTCCGTAAAAATCACGATCAAGCCATTTCTATTGGTATGTTTTGTCATTCTGATCTTCACCCACGAGTTAGGTGAACGTATCAACTTATGGCGAATCTGACATACAAAATGGATATAGTTTCTTCGTTATCTGCACATCTCACCGTCCCAGTTTCCGTAAAATTACGTCTAAACGATACATCCGAGCTATGCCAGTTAGCAAGGTCACTCGAGTTGAGTTCAACGTCTTCCCTATCATACAAATGCAAAGAAAAGGCTCACATTTGGAACTTGGTTCTGTTGTCAAGGCAAGCTGGTGCTTCATGGATTACACTCCATCCCAGATTCATTTCTTGTAGACGAAGGCGCAAAGGATCACCTTTTTTAAGATTCGTTAAAGAACTCAAACAAGCAGTCAAGATCCCAGTCATAAGTAATGGGGGTGTGAGATCATATTCTGATTTTGAAAAAAACCTCAATGAGACTGGAGCTGATGGTCTCATGGTCGGAGAGCCTTTATTGACAAATCCATTGTGAATCAAAATTTGTTTGAGTTGTGCATCATGGTTTCGCTGACATTTCATTTGATTCACAGCATCTTTGAAGGGAATCAATCCCTGGATGTAATAACCTTTGGGATTGAATATATGCAACTATGTGAGCAGTTTGATGGGATGGTCACTCTTTATGGTGTTCAGAGACATTTTGATTGGATTTTGAAGGTGCCCTTACAGTGAGCCCGTCTAATTTATCAATCCCACGAAGTCATCAAGCCGAGTTTCATTGCTTACTCGTGATCTGTGATCAACAAACAGTCAATCAAATGCTGAGATGCGAAAGCTACACCATCAGATTCTAGGAGCAAACTCTATTTCTGAGATCTCTGACTTATTCCTTGTAAAATGAGTTATCATCAATCCACAATTCAACCTCGAAGCATTTTGTGATGATCATTATGCATCCTACCATGGGCTCTCATCCTTGCTACCCTTGTAAGAAACCTCATCAAGTGTCGCCCACATTCATTTATTAAGGCATGATGGTAAAACGACACTTCCCTTAGAGTATCCGCGGTAGTGAGGTTGATTGGAAACTGAACTATCAGCAAGTGTTCAAAGTGGATTGAGCCGTTTGGAAGGAAGAGATGAGAGCTGAAAAACAGAGATAATTGATCAAGATCGAATGTGGTGGCGGTAAATGGTTTTACATTCCAGATTTCCACCAATTTGTGAAGTGAACATTCAATTGACATACAAACCTTGCTATAAACTCAATAGCCAATGCTACCAAAATTTCAAAATCCATGAAGCCGACTTGAAATCAGAACAAACAACAAAGCACCGGTGCGAAAAAGCCCAAGAAAGACTGCCGGACTACGCGTGGGTGGCGTTACGCCGCCTTCCGCTTCTCCTCATGCCGGAGAAGAAACCTCGACCCCAGTCCTGACGCCGCTTTCTCAGCCAATACCATACAAGTATCTAGGTTCAAATGTGAGTTCATCTGTGTTTCCCTGATAGTTTTCCTCACTGATCACTTTTCCTTGGTCCAATTTCACTCGTTTTAGACTTGTATTTCAAGTTGAAATACCTTAGTTGTCCTCCTTCCTCTCTTGCTGTACCCAAAATGCACCACGTCTTCCTCAAGATATACTTCCTACTCTTTTCCCTATGGATTCATGACATTACAGCAGACGACGTAGTCATTACCGCAGATCGTGCGTGTGACGTAGGGTTTTCAATCGGCACAAACAACCACGCAGGTATGCAATTCATTTTGTATCTTCATAGCCTTATAGCTGAAACTCACGACGAACGACGTGTTTTGTGACTGTTCAAACTGAAAGAATGTAGACTGACATATTGGAAGACCAAAGAAACATTGATTTATAACTGCGAATATTCTAGTTGTTGGGCAGGCCGTGCGTATTCTTACCAATCAAGACCATCTTTAACATCGTCACGCTGATTAGCGGGCATCCATTTTATCTCTTGTAGCTCATCAATGGGTTCCAATGTCGGGATGTACACGTGAATCAGACAAACACGTGAGTGCTCAACAGTGTGCGCAATACAAGTACACCGGGCAGAAGAACGTTTATAGTCAGTATCTTGAGTCTTAAGTCTTCCTTTCCTCATCAAGTGGCTTATTCAACCTCTATCTTTCGCATCTGAATGGGGAATGTTCAGCTTGTGACAACCCCGGAGGGGTATCCTATACATGCACTTATGACCCTTCCACTGCGCCAGTCATGGGTCAGTCATATTTTGCAATCAACCAATTGGAGCTTATTTGGCTGAAGAAAATTTTCCCCCTTTGATCAGCATGTCTTAAATGCAAACCAAAACACTGAAGGATCACACGAAAAGAACTTGACCTGCGGATCGCGTATATTCTAATAGTAATAGAAGAGAGAAATTTGTAAGACTCACGGGTTCAAGATGGTCCCTTGCCCAAATCTCATGTCTTGACACATTCCCTTGAATCAGAAAAAGTCATTGAATCTGTCATAATCTGATTGCACAACTCAGGATCAAATATCTCATTACAATCAAGGTTTACTGTTGCTAACTACTAACTAACAATGACATACACGTTGATTTCATTGAACAATGTGTCTTGGACACTATTTCACTACGTCTTTCTATCTGGAGCACCCAGATACACATAAAGAGAAAAGAACTGGGAGGGAAAGAGTCGTCCCTCCTTTGCTGTTCCAGTATGTAATTGGGATCCGCCAACCTAGCGACTATTCCAGAAATTGTTGCATAACACACAAGTCACATTGGCAGTCTTGCTATCTAAGCTCAGCTTTCTGCATGTGCGGCAACCATGTACTCCCACAACCTTCATAATCCCTTGTTCAAACTTTGTGCAGGCGGAATGCCAAATATCTATTAGTATCATCATATGTTGGATTGAAGTTTGATGCAGGTTGATCAAATTCCATCAATTCTGATCAGTTATTGACATACCACTTCCGTTGGCTCAGAAATCCATTCATAAGATCACTTTACATTCCAGCAAGTCAGTTGTAGGTTCAAGAAGTACTGAGGTTGTCATATCTGACTTATACTCTCAGCCTGGTTTCATGATTTATCAGAAAACTCAAAAGGATGATAAAAATTGAGAATCAGTCAACTCCATGAAAGAAATCAAACCATATCTTTTTACACAATGCAAACTTTGACAATCAAATCCTATTATAAAAGTATCTATCTGTCATCATCACATACAATATCTTTTTTTGTGGTGTGTTATTGTAAAAAAAACCCTATCAAATCACTTCTGATCCAGTACGTCTTAAAGCTTTAACAAATCCATTGACTGCACAACGTTGAGTCCACAATAACTTATCGGATTCTTGTAAATCTCTTAAATTAATGAAATCATTCGTATAATCATATTTATGTATCACCAATGAAACCGAAGTAGATGTATTGGTCAAGTTGGACATCATTTCATTCATGCAAACCTAAGAAATTCCAAAAGTTAATAAACGTTAGAAACTACAGAGCGAAGAGGAATCGTCAAGATTTGAAATGACTGACTTCTTGTTTCATACCATTTCCAACCCTTCCACGTAAATTCTTGCTATCATATAGCAATGGGATTTCTCGTAACAAGTTCGGTAAAACAGATTCAAGCAAGAACTTAAGTTCATGATTTGATTGAATTGGAACCTGAACAGTTTTCCTAAGTAAGATAGGAAGTTGTTCAACAACCTTTACATACTCCAAAAAGATCTACAAAACAGAATGGATCAGTTCAAGATTCATTCTAATCTTTTACAACAAAATCACAAACAACAAACCTTTCCTCCCGAAGGCCAATCGGCAACATTGTCAGAAGACAAGCCTTCGAATAATCGCTTCAACTCCGAAAGATCTCCTCTAATCACTGCTTCTGGTGCCAATTCATTTACAACCACCCGATGTGCATCCGTAAACTTTTCCGCTTTCATCAACCAGCGGTATTGATCATATAGACGATTTTCGTATTGAGCTAACTCAGCCTGTTATCCAAAAGATCGAGTAGTGAATGCATTTAGTAATAGGACAAAAAGGTTGTTTGTTCCCTTCCAAAAAATCATTTGGGACTCACACGAGCGGTATATATCCAACACGAGGGTATTTTGAGGGTCTTTTTCAAGAAAGCTTCGGTCTCTTCATCGAGCAATTGTATGTTCTTGCTGAGAAAGTTTTCAACGGCTGCCTTTCGACTATTGAAATCAACATGTGTGGCAAGTCAGTGAATATTCTTTGCGAACATTTATAAAACAATGCAAAAAAAGATAACTTACCGCTCTGGAACTTCGAGGTGAAGTAAGATAAAGACAGCCCACTTATGCAAGCCTAAGCGACTGAGTTGGCATGCATAATTTGTAGTCAAGATATCAGCAGTTGCACTATTCCCTTCAACAGCACCCTCATCATCGTCCATGTCCCCAATAATAATCTCCCGGTCTTCGAAATCCCTCACTCTCATAACTCTTGACAAAACATTATAAAGATGCCATGGCATACGATAATCAAATGGTGAAGGTCCAAATCCTTTTGGTTCCAAGACAGTTTCTAAACCATAAGTTGAGTCTACAAACATCTTGATCAAATGAAACATTGCATCATGTATCGGTTCTTGTGAATTTATTTTCCACTCAAGAGTTGAATCATCAGTCAAACTTCGATCTTGCTTTTCGATATACCACGGTAGAGGTGGACTGGCCAATGAGTCCTTTGAGAAAGCTTCTTCATAAGTCTTGACTGCATACCAAAAGTTAACATGAGAAGCCTGAAACCAAAAGTGAATCCCCAAATTACGTTTCCAGTCCAAGTGTTCCGCAATCCTGATGTCATCGCTAGTATCAACATGCAAGGATTTGTTACCAAATCCGCGAGAGAAAGTGACGTTGCCAGACATCAGCTCGTAGATTTTTCGTAGATCTCGATCGATGTAAGCATCGGTCCGTAGTTCATGCCATACAATGTTCTGTTGTAATATGTCAGACTTGAATGACGGATCGCTACGGCCACATTGGGCAAGTAGAGTTGCAAGTCGATAATTATTGGCTTGAATCGCCGCATTACAAGCTCTTTCGATTTGGTTACCCGTCAATAGTTTGAAGATTCCACGGAAAGGACTTTTGCTTTCATCGCTGGCTGATGAAGATCGAAGATCCTGCTCTACTGAAGACAAGACAGTGCGTTGTAACCATTGAGAAAAACTGTCTTCCCTTCTGACACTTTTTATCCTTTCAATGACCTCGGGTGCAGCTCCCTTGGGCAAACGTAAATCAAGTTCGTCGTACAAAGCTGAACATAATCTCCAGACATTCAAATCATTGGATCGATCAGTCTTGTCATGTGCAGCAATAAAGTGTCGGAACCGAAGCTGAGAGTTGGTAGTCATGACCGGAATGCCATCTTCGGTGTTGATACTGGTATTACGAAGTTGCACTTGAAGTAAACACTCTGCGGACTCGATTTCTTTTGACTGTTACAGGAAGACAGAGTGGTATTCAGTGTACATAGCTGGGAAGAGAAGGCAAAAGATCAATGACCAGTCAGAATACAAAACAATCACACACCAGAGCAAATGTGCTTGTGGGAACAGTTCTTAGAGTTAACTCAGATCCAGTGACTGATGGTCTAATGACGCATGCCAAACAGATACGGTCAGTATTCCTTTCGAAACTCACACATGATAATTAGGTGATAAACATACAACTCAGACTTCAACATATTACCAATGTGGCCGTCCTTGAAGTGGATCAATTGATCAGATCGATTACTCCAAGAGATCCGAAATGATCGAGCCAGAGCCAAGGCGATATTGGTCGATGATCCCTCGTGACCATACAAAATGGACTTGGAAAGAGGGATTTGTTTAGAGTAGCGCTTGGGGGCAGGGATACGCTTCTTGAGTACATTTGTATCGCGTGCGATAGTCTTGGAAGGATACTGAGCGGTCGAAGACTAGCGAGAAGAAACAACTTAGTCATCGAAGAAACATGAAGAAGCAGTGCAACGTACAATATCTTCCATCTGGTGGTCATTGACTTTGCTCAAAGTCTGCGACTTGGGATTAGTCAAAGCTTGTCGAGATACGTTACCGGCATGTCGTTCTGCGTAGTGAGGGCGTGCGACCATAGCCGGTTTCGGCTTATGTACGGGAGCTGGACCGGCGAACAAGCTAGCCTGCATGACTGCTACTTTCTTAGACTCGATTCCGAGTTGAGCTCTCCAATTTTGGGACCGAGAAGGAGGTTCCATGTTTGATTGGGAGTCCTCAGCCGAATCACTGACTTCGCGTGGTCGTTTCTTCCCTAACGGATTGATCGGTACATCATCCCCATCGCTTCCCGTGATGCATGATGTGGAGTCACCGTGCGAGCCATCTTCTGATCGATCACTGCCTTCAGATACATCGAACACTCGACCTTCCTGCTCAGCTTCGTCTTCATCGCCAAATAGCATCATTTGAGGGGGGCCATCTTCTTCCTCTGAGATCATACCTTTGTCGGGCGCAGTTCTTGTGCCTCTTTTATAGCGGACTGCTTTCTGTTGGGGTCGGTCTGATGAATCCTCAGAAGAAGTGAACTGGCTATCGTTTTCAGTGTCTTCGTCGCCACCAGTTGCTGGATGACCATCATCGCTGTCTTCTTCGCTATCATCTATCCCGTAAGTGGTGAAGTGTTCTACCATGAAGGTCCACTGACCAGTTTTTGCGTCATATTCGATAAATTTGGTATCTTCACTCTTCATTAGCCGCTTGGTGAATTGTTTGACCCTGGTATGAGAAGAATCTTTAAGTGGCTCTCTCGTAGCTTTATCTAAAGCCCAACAATTTTCCAAAGTGATGACCGCAGGCACATTGAGCCCTTCACCTACTGCAGGCTTGTCCAGCGGGTCGTCTGGGTAAACACTGCAAAGGGATTGTTTGAACACAATGACCTCGCCACATAGGTCATCTTCCAGATTAGGTATGCCAGTCAGATCGACGTCCTCTTGAAATTGAATTTGACCGAATCCTTTTCGGCCGACTAAAAAGTTGGGAACAGACTTGAGATCCCTGCGACTCAGAAGTTGAAGATCATGTATGGCAGGGACCGTCCAGTATTCACCCGCTTTGGCTTTCTCTTTAGTCGTCACTACAATAGTATCTCCAAGAGCAGAGGAGCCGTCTAACGGCACGCTTTTGTCTACACGAGGCGAATTTGTTTGAGAGTTGATGGTATGGGTAGGTGATTTATTTGTCATTGGTGTACCAGCTGCCTTTGAATGATGACCGGATTTGTCGGCGACAGATTGTGAAGTGTGAGCGGCATGATAGTTTCTTGAAAACGTTTGATGAGCCGCAGCTTCAGCATCGGGATCAAAAACAGGCGGGTTGTTCGATTTCGCGGGGTTCCTGGGAGGTGGAGTGCTACCGATAGGCCCAGGAGATCCATTGAGAGTCGCACTTCGATCACGGAGCATGGAGAAAAGTGTATTGGGATCTATGGTGAGTTTTTTAGGGCTGGGTCTAACTATAAACGCCTTCGGACTCAAAAGTGTTTCTTCAGCCGGACGACCATAGGCTGAGGAGCGCGAGACTGTAGATGCCATATTGGAAGAGCTATGAGAAGCAGCCATAGGACTACCGCTGTTGATACTCTTGGCAGGACTAGTCGAACGAGCAAAACCTCTGAGTTTGGTGATTTTCGTATTAGGACGAGGGATTGGCTTGAAGTCGATCGTCGGTAGGGTTTTCTTGATGGGGATGGCGGGCCTAGATCCGCCAGAGTTTCCATGATTGGCAAAGATAGGATTATTGCCGTATGCACCTTGATCTATGTGGGCCTGTAGCATCGGTTGATTGCTTTGCTGACTTTGGAAGAGACCGTTTGATGCACCTTGTTGACTGTTTTGTAGTCCATTCGTAGATCCGAATAAGCTACTATTGTTGTTGTTGTTGTTACCAAAGGAAAATCCGGGGGTAGCTTGCGAGGAACCAAAGAGCCCCCCGCCCGTCGGGTTCGAAAAGTTGTTCGTGTTCTGCTGGGTTGCAGGCTTATTACCAAATAGCGAATTGCTGTTGTTAGTGAGGGGTTTCTGCCCAAAGAGACCACCGGCTGCATTGTTGTTATTATTATTATTGTTATTATTATTGTTTCCAAATAAGCCACCGGAAGGAGCTCCGAATAGATTGTTGTTGTTGGTTCCAGTATTGCCGAACAATCCGCCAGACTGCGCAGGCTGTTGCTGTTGTTGAGCATTATTGTTATTGCCGAATAAGCCACCTCCAGAGTTTTGCGCAGGTTGCGCATTGTTGCCAAACAAACCACCAGTACCAGTTTGAGCGGGTTGCTGATTGTTTTGCCCGAATCCGAACGGGTTGGCAGCGGCTCCCTGATTTGCTTGCGGCTGTCCAAATGGCGAGTTGGTCTGACCAGTAGAGCCGAAAAGCCCACCGGGCTTGGCCGCCGTGTTTTGAGTGTTATTGGCACCTATCGAACAAAAAAAGGATACTATCTGTAAGTTCACATTCGCAGACATGCGCGGGAGAAGCGAAGATAAACATGAAAGATTGACGCACCGAACAAGCCAGTGGTACCAGTATTCGTATTGTTGGTTTGTCCAAAAAGGCCAGTCGATGGTTGGCTTTGGTTGGTCTGCGCTCCGAAAAGCCCACCTTGAGGTTGAGTGGTATTTTGGCCAAAGAGATTGTTCGTGGCAGGAGCCGGAGCAGCTCCTCCAAAGGTGGTGTTCGTATTCCCAAATATACTGGGTTTTGCAGGCTGAGTTCCAAAAGCATTCGAAGTAGGATTGGAGTTGAAGAGAGAATTACCCCCAAATGCATTGGAAGGTTGCGCGGCCGGGGCACCGAAGGGACTGTTGGTGGTGTCTATGAAGAAAAAACTCGCGTTAAGATTCGCAATATGATAAGCAAGGAAATCATGCCAGGAAGCGGAAAACCTACTTTGCGCTTGGCCAAAAGTGTTCGTAGTCGCAGCCGCTGGTTGCCCAAAGATATTGTTGGTGGGTGCCTGTGTACCAAAGGCATTACCAGCTGGAGCGGTGTTCCCAAATAGACCAGTTTGTTGTTGCGGTTGATTGAATCCACCGGCTTGATTTGTGTTGGCTGTGGCATTGAATCCACCGAAGCCAGTTTGCTGCTGCTGTGGTTGTTGAGCACCGAACGCGCCGCCCAAAGTGTTTGTTGGGACAGCGGTTTTACGACCCTGTGTATAATCTTGGAACCTCAACTCTTCAAAACTCCAATTCTTATAAGCGTCCATGGCCACAATGGAGTTAAAGGTAGATTTCTGACTTGGCGTCGATTCATTTTCCACCATGGTATGAGGAGCATACAAAGGGTTGGCCGTCCCATTTTGCGCTGCTACCGGATTCGTCGCGCCAAACGGAGATGGTGTGGCTACAAGAATGATGTCAGAAAGACATGATAGATAATGATCATGTTGATTCTACATACCAGTCTGACCAAATGTGCTACCGAACCCCGTAGTAGCAGCACCAAACGTGTTAGTGGCCGCAGGTTTGGCACCGAAGAGACCAGTACCGGTATTGGCGTTGTTGGCAGCGGGTGCGGCAGTCCCAAATCCTCCAAAGGTGGTCGAAGCAGCTGGAGCTAGATTGGAAAGTCAAAGTCAAACGACGGATCAGTATCTTGACAAAAAATGAAATAAGATAAGACACCACAAACCTCCGAAGCCACCGAAGCTTGAGGATGCAGCGGGTTGGGTTTGAGCTGGTGCCCCGAAAAGGTTCGAAGGATTTTGTTGTGGCTGTCCGAAAGCATTGGAAGCGGCAGGAGCAGCACCAAAGGGACTAGCTGAAGTAGAGGCGCCGAAAGTGTCTAGTAGGTGAAAAAGAGACTGTCAGGTTTTGCGGACTTCAAGGTACATCTAAACGATAAACTGATCGGGGTCAGATGACATCCTAACTCAACTGGCACCAAATCCTGTGGATGCGGGTTGTCCGAATGGGGTAGGAGCCGCGGCCTGCTGTTGTGGTTGACCAAAAGCTAAATGCGATATACGTAAGTAAACCCGTATGTTGGTAGAATATAAAAGAAGTATATAAACCATTAAAACCACCGGCTGCAGGCTGAGCAGCACCAAATATTCCTCCGGTTTGAGGTTGTTGTGATTGTTGATTGTTAGTGCCAAAGCCACCAAAGCTATTGTTGGACGCGCCAAACATGGCTGCGAAGTTAAAGGGAGTAATTCACGGCGTGTTCGTAGTTTCGATAAATGGTTTGAGATCGATCGATCGAAGTGACAGTAAGTCTTGATTTGATGGTTGCTTGATCGATTCAAGTTTTGATGATGATGATGATCTGAATGGGAAGAGTGTTCTTGTTCTGGAGAAAGAAGATGACTGAGTTGAAGGGTTAAAGTCGAGATCAGCTTTTTGAAATAAAACTCAAAAACCTCATCCAATCAAAAACACTTTCCCGTGATACTCCTACATACTCGGGTAACAGGGCCAGCAGTACCCGCCCCGATCACACTGTTCTTCATCTTGAACCACAAACAGAGCCGGCTCTCTTAGGACATTGACAGTGCATTGGTCAAGTCGTAGGCTCTCAAATAAGTTCAATATCATCATGAACTTCAGGCCAAGATCTCACTGTGCGTTTTGACACCCAGTTTGAGCTGGTAATTCGAGCTTTTATTTTAAATAGTTGACATCATATTTTCTTAATCAGATTCATTTTGAATCATGCCCCAAGAAACATCGACGAAAAGCAGAGTACAAAGACTTCTTGTCATGAGAAAAAGTCAAACCAAAGATGAAGGCTTAAAATAAGTTGAGATTTATCTACAATCAAGTAAAGAAAGATGATGGTTTGTGATATTATTTACAATGTTTCAGTTTAAATCCGATCTATACTTCTCGAGTTACTTCTCGAGTTTGAGGTTCAGAATCAACAACAACAGGAACCACAGGAGTTGGATTTAATCTTTGTGATTGTCTTGATGCTTTAGCTCTTTTCCGCTCTTTCTCTTCTGCAATCGAATGTTCAATTCCTCGAAGACTCATCGCAAGAACAGACAAGATGAGAAGGAATCCGATGACTTTATTAATCGATGAATTCGTAATCATGAAATTAATCAGTTTACGTTCAGTGATATCATGTTTGATGTTACTAAGAAATCCGCTTTCAAAAGCACTTACTTGAAGAGATCACGATGGCTGCGATAGCACCAGACGATAAACCACTTCCATCTTCGTCGTCATCAGAATGTATAGGTGGGGAACCAGGTGGCGAATTAGGTGAATTGTTGGGAGATTGGGTTATCGCCGGGTTTGCATTTCCGGGAGCCACTGGAGATGGATTTGCAGCAGGAGCCGCTGGAGGTGGATTGGTACTGGTAGGAAGCGCTGTGGAGGTTGTTGAGTTGCTCGCACTCGCTCTTACAGAAGTTTGGCCAGCTTGATAAAAAGGTTTCCTCAACCCGTCGTCCTGGTTAATGGTTGATTTAGAAGTAAGATCGCTTCCTAATGATGAATCAAAGTCCGGGACGGTAGGTTCTACAATACTAGATGCCAAGTCTGGAATCGGATTTGAACGAGCTGAAGGCGAGAGAGACAGACAAAAGAAAAGTAAAAGGATTGCTCTTTGCTTCGTCCGTCTTGAAGAAATGTTCTTAAAGTTCTTGAGACAGATTTCCATTTTTAATAGGTAAGATAGTAACTTGAAAATTCTCTTCCGATCGCTTTGAGGTTCAATTGCAGAGTGTGTACAACCAAAGATTGGTGAAAGCTCAACAGTGAGAATCAGTATTCAAAAAACTTCTATCCCAGGATTTGGTTTAATTGAAATTTAATTGGAATACTATCGATCAGCCTGCTGAAGTGGAATTGAGGAATAAATGAGAAAATGAATTGTCGGCTCGAAGTATTTCTTGAATGAAACCCATGATCGACCGAGGTGAGATCAAGGTTGAAGGCATCTCAGCGTGGAATCGATCACATCTTTACGCTTAATCGAATCTCGGTCTCTAAGCTTGAAAGCTCGCTATTGATAAGAGGTTGTTGGGCTGGTAGATAGGACATCGGATAAATAACTTTTTGAGTTATGAGCATTGGAAACGTTGGTGATTGAGCTTATAGATAACAAACTGATGAGAGTTGATGTCTGAACTTTGAAGTTTCCCGTTTGACCAGATCAAGTCACAAAGCTCGGGGGCGGTACATAGCAGCCCCGCGGGCGGTGACGGATAGAACCCCAATCAAAAGGGCCATTCAGGTCCATTTTATACTTATAGCAGCATTAGATGGGTTCTTGATGGTCCCCAAGATCTCAATAAATATCTCATACGGACCCATTCAAATTCCTGACGTGATACGGTGAAGGAACTATGAGAGCTATGAGGCGCTGAGTTCAACGCAAATGATGTGTAAATGTCATACAATGGTAATCTTGAAAGCTACCGGGATGACTCCCAAGTGTTGACAAAGTGGTGGTAATTCGTGGGGATTTTATTACCTGGCATCAGAATGGACTCTCAAAATGCTTTGAATGATTGGCAATGAGTCAACTCAAGATATTGTTGAAACCAAAACACATTGGATAGGTGACCTTTATGATTGCTATAGCTTTGATTATTTACATTGAATTTACATTGGTATTTCTATGTAAGAAATGAGAAAAAGTGAGTCTTACATGAAAATATTTTTAATCCTTGTGAATTGAATTTGATTCATTTAGAACGCTGCCAAGGTCCACCACCCCCATCTCCACCAGGCATTTTCTTGGGTCCTCCTCCCATACTCATCATTTGATGATCCAATTTTTTTCCTACTGTTCTTTCTTTTCAAAGCTAATAAATAATACCGGTGAAAAAACCTAATGATAAAAACAATTCTTCATGGTTTGATATTTGGAAAAGAAAGCTCGCAGGAGTAAAAGGACGAATGTCAGATTGACTTGATAAAGGTGAAGTGATCAATGGTGTTTCTTCACTTCTTTGAATGCCTTTATCATTCTGATCTGCTCGATTTCATAAAAGAATTCCATCAAAAGCTCCAAATAATATGGTGATGATTAGAGTAAGAGTAATATATGAAACAAGGCGTAATATGAGACATCATCTTGGTTGGGTTTTGAAATAGTTTCTCATGAATTTCAAGATGTGATTCTACAATTTGAAAGAGAAGAAGAAAAATACGTGATTTATAAAAACGTTTTTTAACGATATACTTGATGATCAATCCAAAGGAAATATATATATGGCTATGATATAGGTTAGGATGGGTTTGATAGAGATATAAGAATGATGACTTTGAGAAGTCTTTGTGGTCAAATGAGAGAGGATTTATAAGCAAATCAGTCTCCAATTGACTATCTGCAAAGGCCAGCTACATGTTTAAATATGGATGTGAGGCTTTCTGTCCAGTTTTTTACATTCATCTTGAATGGACCTACAGCTGAAAGAGCAAGGTTCTATTGAACATTGGTACATATACCAAGTAACTTTCATCATGATCAAATCTATCAAGGCAAAAGACCTACTACATGATCCAGCCTATTCCAGGTATTGAAGTTTAAGCCATGTGAAGGTGAACAGGTGGTTTCAATTGGCTTTTTGTCTTAGACTTAACTGTTGATGTTTACACCAAAGGTTTACTCCATGCCATTAAATCCAATTGACTCGCTTACACAAATTAGTCAAGGTATAACTGTTCATTGAGCAACAGGGTGTCAAAGTACAATGAGAGAGATCCAATTCATGAGTCAGTGGTCAGTTGCTGAGAGTCTTGAGATAAGAAATGCTCCAAAATTCCAATTCTGTTTCATCTTGAGATTCCCTAAAAATGAACAGGGTTTTGGATATTATCAATCTGGCAAGAAGCAATAGTCAAGTAAGCAAAATGATCCTCCATGGCCATCTTGATGCGTCAACAGAAAGTTGTGCCTGTGTCACTCTTGCCTTTGGCCTCTACAGTTTCAAAGACAACATTAGAGTATAGATTTTGCTATATAGATATCAAGCCTTTCTCATTAGACTACAAACATTTTTCAACATCTTATTCCAATCAAACCCGTCATAACTTACATCTATCTCATATATCCATCCATATATAGGTTCCCTTGTGATTTGACAGCATTTAGTATATATTAAAACACCTTTATGAATCATTAAGTTTCCATCAACTTTTTATTTATTTCTATTTTGAATTGTAAAATTACTTCTTGTACTTCAAAAACTAATTCAATACCCAACCAATTTGATGTCTTATATCACACCTTGTTTCATTCCTTTTACTTTAATCATCACCACATTATTTGATGCTTTTAATGGAATCCCTTTATCAAACAGAGTAAATGAAAATGACAAAGTCTTTCAAAGAAGTGAAGAAAAGCCATTTCACCTTCAATCAAGTTAATCTGATCTTCCTCCTTTTACACCAGGAAATTTTCTTTCTCAAATATCTAACCATAAAGATTTTGTTCTCCATAGAGTTTTTTCTCCCTTATGATTGATTAGGTTTTCAAAACAAAGACCAGCAGAAGATAAATTGGATTGTCAAATGATGAGCATGGGAGGAGGACCGGAAATGTTTGGTGGAGGTGAGGGTGGTGAACCTTGCAAGCTTACCAAGTGTATCAAATTCAATTGATGATTCAATCCAATTTTCATGTAAGATTTGATTTTTCTCATTTCTTTGATAGATATCTCAATGTAAATTGAATATAAACAACCCAATACAAAGCAATCATCAAGATACTTGAGTCTGGTTTGCTTTTTGGAGAAATCTTGCATGGTTTCATTCATAATCATTCAAAGCTTTAGTTTCACAACCATCACGCGTAGGTGTGGGTAAGTCAATGGCGCGTCTTTTTTGAGTATATACTCAAATAACGCGTCAGACTGCGTCATTGTTGAGATGCAATGGAACATCGGGTGATTCTTTGATAAATCTTGGTCTTGGACCATGTATTAGTCATACTCCCAGATTCCCCAGTGACTGATCAGTTCGTAAAAGATCAACCGCATTGTTAACAACTCAGCGTTGTTGAGATGTTGAAAGGGAACTTGCTGAAGTGTGATAGATCAATGGCGCGTTTATCTTAAGAAACGACGCGTCTTTTGAGTACCAATCGATGAAGAACGCGTGTGTTTCTGGCTTAGGCTATAGTCAACATCAATTTTGTTGAGGTCCGATTTGTTATGAACACGGTATGCCCGTGCCGTATGATAGAAAAGCAAACCGATTCAAAGAGAGTTGAATGAATGGTTAAAGATGTAGAACAAAGTGAGATTCAAGTTGAGACCGACCATCAAGTCAGCTAAAATGAGTCCCATTGTTTTCTTGAAATATGAAAGTTGATTAATTTGGTGAGGACCCTTTGTTGTTTTTTGGACTCAGTTGAATTGACGTGTTTGATGGGCTAGCTTGAAAAGTCTGAAAGGGTCCTTTGATGTGATGTGATGATGCAGCAGCATATGCAAGATTAAAAAGGGTTCAAGTTCGTTCAGACTAGTCAAGATTGAATAAAAAGATAAATGCTTATAGTGAATCTGAGTATTTGTAATCTGAACTGGTTTATTTTTTATTTTGTGCAAGCTGCATCATTTTATAAATCATCACACTCATCACAAAATTTTGCGTCCCTTCACTTCAACAAATCCTCAAAGTTCTCCTCATTATTTGAAACTTTGAGCTCAATCCACATATCAAATCAAAATCTCATCACTCCAAAAGACTTTTCTTCAGAATGTCTCAAAAGAAAACCGTCTTTGGTGCAGTCAACTCTCCTGGTTTTGGAGGTAAGCCAAACAGCTTTACCTATTCTACCTTTTCTCCAAACTCATCTGATTCTCTCAAACACCACACACAGCTTATGCTGGGGATCAAACTGACTTACCGTCTTTCAAATCAACTTCAACTTCTTACACTTCTTCACTCTTTGCAGCTCCAGTCTCTGAACCCAAACCTTTATTCGGCACTTCTCCTGGTAAGCTTCATCTCATGATCACTGTTGTGTTTCTTCTTTTTTTCAATTCGTATTGACCTTTCATATACTTCTAGCTAAATTTTCTACACCTTTTTCAACTTCCAATTCGATTCCCAAAGAAACAACACCCCCCAGTTCTGTTAGTCCTTCAACTTATCCTATTCCGATCCATCCTCCTTCCTACCAAGCTCCAATCATTCCAGTTACCTATCCAAACGGAGCACCACCCGAGCAATTCAATTCTATCTCTGCTATGGATTCTTATTCTTATTGGAGTCCAGAAGAATTAAGATTCAAACATCATCGAAAAAATCAATCTGACTCAATTCCTTCTGACCCTAAGACTTTTACTTTTGCTCATCAGTCTACTGTTCCTGGTTTTACTTCAAGCTTTGGAAAACCTTCTGCCTTTTCAACCGCCACACCTGGTGTTACATCAAGTTCAGGTCAAAGCACTAGTACTACTCTTCCTAAGATTTCGACTACTGAGTTTTTTGAAAAACGTGAATTCGAAGTCGGGAGTACTTTGGCATTTGATCCGATTAAACTTGCTCAATGGTTAGAAAAACATTGTCATTCATTTACCAATGATAGTAGTCAGTAGAATTTGCTTTCTTTCTCATCATATGAAACTTAATCTTAACCTGTGATGTCCTTTCCTGGTGATGATCATAGGTTTGAAACTTCTTGTTAAAATGGCCACTGTTCAACCTGCTCCGACTAGCAAAGAACCTACGGATGAATCGAGTCCAAATTTGAATTCTGCTTCGACTAGCAAGGAACCTACGAATGGATCTAGTCCAGATTTGAACTCGAGTACTCCCGAAACCTCACCATCCACAAGTACCACCAACATCCAACCCGAACCAGCCAAACCAAGCGTAGAAGACCCAATGACGCGTCTGAACCGATTCGACAAGATCACCTTATCTGACCCTATCACATTCTCTACAACCGTATGGGAACACGCTCTAAGTGTTTTATCAAAAGATTCAAATTATACAGTTGAAATGATTCAAGATGCAAGATTGGTCACTGAATATCAAATCGGAATCAAGTTTCAAGAATTAATGACCTCGGCTTCAAATACACCTAGGTTTGTGAAAGGAGTACAAACGTTTAGTAAACAGGTGGGAGAAGTCTTGGATGAAGTGTTTGGAAAGTTGTGTAAACTTGCTGAAGAACAAGAATCCTTGTTGAAGGAATGAATGAAAATTTGAAAAGTTTGAGAAATCGCGCTTTCTTTGGATTTCGTTTTTTTTATAACTTTTTCTTCCTTGGATGGTTTGATTTGAATGGATACTTTCTTCTTGATTTTGATTTCTTTTTATCCTCAAAAATGTAAATAGCGTTACATACGTTTTTTCTTTTCAAAAGACTCTGAATAATATATCATTTGTGTCAAAATCGCGTTAAAATTGAGTTGAGTCGAGTTCAATCAACAAAAATGTGAGCAAGAGTTTGTACTCGAGAGACGAGTCAGTTGAGCTTGGTGTCCGAGATAGAGCGGGTCGGATCAATGTCACATGAATTGATGACACGTCACATATGTAATTTTAACCAACCGATCGAATCCACTTTATCCTTCAACAATTTCGACTCTCCATCTTATCAGCAATCATCAATCAACAAGTATCTCAATATCATCAACAAGCATAGAAGAATTAATCTAGAATTCAAGAAAACCACATTCAAATCCATCTGAAACTCGAAAAGAAACCGAAACCCGAAAAAAAACTTGCAAAACACTCAATCATTAAAATCATCATCACAAACTCAGAAACAAATCAGGAACAAAACCCAACCAAACGAAAGGAAAAAAATGAAGAAAATGTTATGTATGATAGGTTTTTGGATAGGTATAATGATCCATCAAATCCAATGTATTAAATTTGATTTAATGGCTGAATTTGTACCTACACCGTATGTGATAAACGTCCCCTTTCTCCAAGTTCAACCCAATCTATCTGCAAAAAAAAAGCTAACCGAATCTGTTGATTATTCTTGGTACAAACTCTACAAAAAGTCGATGTATTTGGTACTACGCAATGGCTGATACATTAGTAAGCCATCCGCTCATAAATTTCATCTAAAAAGTGTTAATGAGTTTTTCATTTGGATTGAATAGGTAGTGATTTCAACTAATATTGAAGCGAGTGATGAATTTCAAAGTATGGATTTAGAAATCGTTGATGGATCGGTTCATCGAAACATTTATCAAAGTAAAAAAGGGATCAATGGTGAGACCAGAATAGCTATCACCACACACAACGATGCAGATCTAGGAGTATGTTTCACCAACACACTTTCCCGAAGTATGTAACATTTCCCCCCTCCCCTCCAAAAAAAAACATCCAGTCTCTAATCATTTGTGTTTTTTTTGGGGAAATAGGTGTAGAGTATTCTAGATTACCATTGAAAAGAACTATTGATTTAGATGTTGATATTGGAGCTGATGCAGTAGATTATAATGCGATTGCTAAGGCTGAATCTTTATCTGGATTAGAAGTCGAGATGAGAAAGTTGGAAGGCATCATTCGGGAAATTGTGGAAGAATTAAATTATCTTAAGAGACGTGAAGCTAAGATGAGAGATACTAATGGTACGTTTTCTCATTCTTCAAAGTCTTTCTTTTTCTTCTTCCTTTGTTTTTTTTTTGCTTTTTGATTAATTGATTGGGTGTTTTTTTTTGCTCTCTTTTTGTGGAAATAGAATCTACTAATTGGAGAATTAATAGGTTTGCAATCGTGACGATTACTGTTTTGTTTTCTTCTGGTCTTTGGCAAATTTGGTATTTACGTAGATTCTTTAAACGTAAAAATTTAATTGAATAAAATCAAACCAAAACTTTTTTGATTGTTTTTATGATGAAAGATATGCCAAGAAATGATAGAAAGAAAATGTGATTAAGATAGTGAATTGAAATTAGATAGATATAAACTGTTTGTGTTTGTTTGTGAAGTGTTGGATTGGTGCAAGGTTCTTTTTCATTTTTTTTCATGATTTTTTTTCTTAGACTTTACATGATCTATTTAGAGAACTCTTGCAATGATTTTTTCAACGGTTGGTTTGATGGTTTGGATAGGATACGTTGGTGATTTATCATTTGAGATTTTATAGGATTAGATGGGTTTCTGATCCATCATAAAGAATCAGGTTTAGTCTTGTATTGTTTTTTTTAGAAACTACAGATGGTTTATCTCATCTTGATCTTTTGGTTTCTTTTTGTGTTTTTTTGGGGGTCTTAGGCTTCTTACCATCCATTGAACCAAGTTGAGGGACAAGATTGATCGGCTTTATTTTGTGTGAGTTGCTATGGTACCCTTAGATTCAATTGGAATGTTTCAAATCCCGGGCCAACTGGAGCCAGAGTAGGAGTTGTAAAGTTCACCATACACACATCGTATTACCACTACATATGCAGATCAGTGACAGTGACACCAGACCATGTCAGATAGTGCTCTATCTTCAGTTTTTCGTGAATTCAATCTATCTATCTTTGAATATCTGATCCCCTTTATTTCTGTGAAAATTGTATCATCAAAAGATACTTATTCTGATGATTTTCACCATTTGATCCTAGGAAAGGTGTTTGTGATGGTACTAAGAAAGATGAGGATTGGTAGAGATATTGAATGGAATGAGTGTGAGTGTGAGTGTGAGTGTGCTTCATGGTTGATGAATTGCTCAACTTGGATAAAGTGATGGATTTGAATTTGAATTTGAAATTAGTCAAGTACTTAAAGATTAGTACTTAAGAGTAATGTTGAATGAAATATGAATTGAATTTAAATCAGTTTGTTCATTTCAGTATCAGTCTCAGTCATCAGTCATCAGTCATCAGTTAACTATCTTTATTATAGACTTCATCAAGAAATGACTTCAATCTATCATCATCATCATCATCAATCTATCATCTTCATCATCATCAAAAGAATATCATCAAATTCAACTTCACAATCATTCAATTCAAAATCAATATCAACTTCAACTTCAAAATATCACTTCTTTAATCTAATCATCTCAACTACTTTATTACTCTTGACTTTAAACTTAAACGTCAATGCTCAATCTCAACCATTACCTTGTCAAAGGTGGGCTCAACAAACTACAATCTCAACCACTATTTCATCCGATTTCAATTTCAATAATCTAAACGCTACTCTTTGGATTCAAGGTGGTCAAATCAAATCATCACCTGATCAAACTACTCATACTTGGACAAATGCTTTATTATCCTTAGATCTCACCAAACCTTGGAACGCTGGTTCACCTGCACTAAACCTAATCATCAAAGACAATTCGAATCCTTATTCTCCTCCTGCTGTTTCATTAGGATCACTTTGGGCTTCAAACGATGGTCAATCTCTATACCAATGGGGAGGACAATTTGCAGATAATCCTTCAATCTTACCTGGACCGACCAATACATATAAATTTGATCTTTCACTCATGAGTTGGAATTCGATTAATACGAATGGAGAATCGGTTTTAAGAGCCAGTGAAGGAGCCAGTGCATTAGTACCTAACTTGGGTAGTGGATCAAATCATTTGGCTTATTATTTTGGTGGTCATTTGGATTGGGCAAGTGTACCGAATTGGAGTAATTCGACACCTAGAGTCTTTTTGGATTCGATTATCGAATTGGATTTAGGTTCATTGAGTTGGAAAAATTATTCGAGTGTGAGTGATTGATGAGATGGGTTTGGTTTGATTGAATGAAGGTTGACTGATTTGTTGATTTCTTTTATTGGATCACTTGTTATCTTGTACCATCGAATATTACCACACCATTCAATACCATCACTACCACCCATCGTCGAATAACATCAAATACCATCATTCATCGAATACCGCCACATCTTGATTGAATCACATCTCAATCTCAATCTCATGATATCATCTCTTCGCATCTCTCAGTTTGCACCATCTTCCGTTTCGGGATTCAATAACGCAACTACCGAAACTTCTCCTACCATTAGGGCAGATGGTACATTAACCTATGTACCTTCTATCGGTACCAATGCAAAAGGTGCATTAGTTTCCATAGGAGGTGGACAAAACTTTCAGTCTACCACCCAAAACTGTAAGTGTTTTGGAAGGATGATCTCAATTAATTTATCAGTCAATCAGCTCAGACTTACACCGATGATACCTTTCCTGGCTATCAGCTAATCGAAGTATTGATAACTCTGCACTTGATGTTTTTGATCTTGAAACTAAAAGTTGGGTGAAACAAGCTACTCAAGGAGATATTCCACCTCCACGTGTTAATCATTGTGCAGTCAGAGGGACTGCCAAAGTGAATGGAGTACCACAACATCAGATCTTTGTTTATGGTGGCCAGGTTAGGATCCTCTTGAAAACCATCCTTATAATTGGTCACTGACACCACTGACGTATATGGCTCTTTTGGCTGATGTTGGAATAGATTGTGAATGGATCGTCTCAAAGTACAGATCTTTATGTTCTTTCTATTCCTGGTTTTGTTTGGACATTTGTAGGAGACCGTCTAAACTCGCAACCTTCTGCAAGAGCTGGTCATACATGTGATTTGATTGGATCCCAAATGATTGTAATTGGTGGATACGTTGCGAGTGATTTGCTATGTGATAGGTTTAGTTTGATTCCACATCCAACTCTCAAAGTACCCTTAAGATTGACTAAACATCTCTTTGGTTTGATCGTTTTTTCTAGTCAATCGGTTTATGTCTTTGATACTACAAGTTTGTCATGGCAAAGTAGTTATAAACCAGGTTTACCTTATCGAACACCCGATCGATTTGCAAGTATATTAGGTGGTACAGGAATTGGATATTCAACTAGTAGTGCAGGTTCTTGTATTGGTGGTGATGGATCTAAAGATAAAGATATGACCACCAAGTATAAATCATCCAATTCGAGTTCATCCAAACTTGGATCGATTGTAGGAGGTGTCTTAGGTACGATTGTAGGAATCTTTATAATCTTATTAATTTTACTTTTACTAAGAAGACGTCAACATCAAAAACGGATTCGAGAAAGATTAGAGATCTTAGAAAGAGAAAAGATGAACTCATCAAGTTCACCTAATCCAGATCGAGTGATTTCAACCTCTTATTTCGGATCTGATTTAGGTGGAGCGATGAGTGGAGGAATGATGGGAGGATCGATTGGATCTCGTGAAGAGATGTCACAACATTTGTTTCATCAGTATTATCCGGCGGCTTCGGATGATCCGGAACATGATACTGAAGGATTCGAACCTCAGTTTTCGACTAGACTTGTGCCTCGTCAAGCTCTTAGAGTTGTGAATCCGGAAAATTCAAATTCCATCATTTCTCCAAATGAAACTTGATGACAATCACTTCACTTGGATTTGTCTTTCTTTGGATGGCTTTTTGTTTGCTTCTTTTCTGGATGTGGGTTTGTGTAGGGTTTTTTTATATCCGATTTAGTTTATTTTTTTCCAAATAGCAGTCTCTTAACTTTTTTCTTTTTTGTGTATTATAATTAATTTTATAAATATAATATCAAGATAAATATATGTGTAGCTAAGATTTTTTTCCTTCATTTTTTTCCTCATTTTTTCATTTGCCTTTTTTTGTTCATGATGATGATGATGAATCATTTTGCTTTATATATATCATTTCATTAAATATAGAAAATCTTACAAAAAAAATCAATCAATCAATCTATCTATCAATTTCAATCAATCAATCAATCAATCAATCTCAATCAATCTATCTATCTATCAATCAATCTCAATCAATCAATCAATCAATCAATCAATCTCAATCAATCAATCAATCAATCAATCAATCAATCAATCAATCTCAATCAATCAATCAATCAATCAATCAATCAATCAATCAATCAATCAATCAATCAATCTCAATCAATCTTTTCTTTTTTTGATCATCATTATTATTATATATACATATAATTTTTTGTTGATTCTTTTCTTATATACACTAACACAGTTTTACTTTTTAAAAAAACATAGATTTATGATTCTCTTTCTTTTATTTTTTCCATTTTGGTTTTGGTTTTGGTTTTTTCTCTGACTCTGATTTTAATTCTTCATTAAAATGAGAGATTTAACATATTTACAATATATATATATATATAGGTGAAGAAAAAAGAATGGAAAGATTTGAAATGGACAAGATGTATGGATTTTTTTTTTCTTTTTTTTTTTCTTTTTTATTTTATTTTTTTGGTGAGGAGACTTGTGATGTTTGATGGGAATGATTTGCAATTTTAACATATAAGATGTTTCTAACTTGTTACACTACTTGGTTTGGATTTTTGGTTTGGGTGAAGTTGAGAGAAAGAGGATATATAAAGCTTGAGTCCAGTTGATTTTAAAGAATGAAGATTACCTCCCATAACCCATGAGCAAGGTGAAGGAACCAAGAGTTGAGTATGGGTTTTACTATTATGCGTACATGTCCCAATCTGAAGGACACTCGTCATAATTGAAACCCAATCAAACAGCGAAACCAAGATGACACAAATCTCGATTACAGAAACAATCAAGGAACTTAAATCTATAAGAGAATCAGGAATTCGTAATAGTATTAGAGTGATTGAGTTAGTAGAACGGATTGGGTATGAAGATGCTCATCGTTACCTTGGTGAAGATTGTAAGTTGATTGATTGATTGATGATTATGATTGTCAAGAATATCTTATTGATTTTTTTTTGGTTTGGTTTTTTTTGGGAATGGTTTGGAAATGGAAATGGAAATGTAGTGTGGGATTTTTATGAACAAGTTGCGATTGCTGCATTAGATGTTAAAGACCAAGAACTTGCAAAGGTTTGATCCATCCCATACTTACCAAGAAAAAAACCCACACTGAATTTTGATAGAATGTTTTTTTTTCTTTTCTCTTCTTTTGGAATGTGGGTTTCTTAAGAGTTCTATAGATCGATTAGAAAAGAGGTTTCCAGGATCACCAAGATGTTTAGTTTTACATGGAATGTTATTGGAATGTAATCAAGAATTCGAATTAGCTAAAGAGTTTTATGAGATCGAGTTGAAGAAACCGATCGATTCGAAATCATCTTCTCAAGGTAACACAGGTGAAACTAATCTTGTAAGTTTCGGTTTTTTCTTCACATTTTCCAAAAACCTTTTAATGTTATGAGATCTTGATGAATTTAATAAGTTGAATTTCTTGAATGATCTTCAAAGCGAATTAGAAAACGATTGATCGCCTTACACTTGCATAATTCTCCTTTACCAGAATTAGTGAATCAAAACACTGGAAAACCAATTAAAGATCAAACTGAAGATTCTATCTTTTCATTAAAAGAAGCCATCAATCTTTTAGTTCAACATCTTGATACCGTTTATTCCGATCCCGAAAGTTGGATCCAGTTAGCCGAGACATATTGTACTTTAGGATTGTAAGGTTTCTTTCTTTTTCGCAAGCTTGATCGGATTTCTTTCTAGTCAAGTTGATCGCCTTCATCTATGCCTTTGTTTTTTTCGTAGGTATGATCAAGCTTTAAGTGCGCTAGAAGATTTAATCATTCTTCAACCTGATAACACATTTCATTTACTTCGGTATGCCGAAACAGCTTATACAGCTGGACATTTTGAATTGTAAGGGTGATCGTCATACTTTGGTGTTTGCTACAAGTTGATTGTCTATCAAATCTGATTTCATCATTTCTGTAGGGCTTATCAAACTTATTTAAGAGTGATCGAATTGAGTGAAAAAATTTCAGATGCATCAAAGTGGTGGACCAGTAAGAAGAGCAGCCATTGGACTTAAACTAGTTAAGTTTCTTTGTCTCATCATTTTCCAAAACAAAACCAAAAAAGTCAAGTAAGAATGAAATAATTTCCAAGAAAAAACACTGATACAAATGTGTTCGAATTTGGAAAAATTATTTAGTGTATTAATAAATTAGAAAAAGATGTAAAGAAAGATAGATTATCGAAGTTGATTGATGAAGAATTAATTAAATGTTATTCTAAAGATTGGGTACCATTACAAACTGGATTAAGAGTGGCATCTGAACCTAGTCGAAAAGCTTTGAAGGGATGGATTAGTCGGTTTTGAAAGGATAGGTTTTGGAAAGAAGGAGTTGGGTTTTGAAGGATGATTGTAGTTTGGTATGATTAATTGTATGGAAAATGTTGCGTGGTTTGATGAGGTCTTTGGGGATGAGATCATTAATTATTAGAATCAAGTTTCTTTTCATTAACAAGATGAGTCGTGTGGACTTTGTAGATCTTCATTTTATTTCAGTCTTGACACTGATTGCATGGTCTGAGATTGTGTGAACAGACAAAAGTGTGTGAATAAAACTTATGGTACGAGCCAGATTCCACGATAGATGGAGTTATGTCTTGAATATAATTTGTTTGTCTCCTTCTCTTCATCTTCAAGCTTGGTGTCAGCAGACTCCTCCTTAGAGGACCCCTCAGACCATGACATACCTGGTTTGTCATCTGACACCTCGGATAAATCCAACAGCTTGGATGAATCAGAAACAGCTTGTCAGGCAGGGCATAAGTATGGATGTGACTTTCTCCTGGCACATAAGCTTGAGTAAAAGACATACTTGTAAAAGTAAGCTTAACTTATTAAGATGTATAAGTTTAACACCTATTTTGTCAAATTCACTATTTTCCTTTTTAATCTGTTCAATTTAAATCTTTGTTACAACAAAGATTGTTTTTTTTTGAAAATCTTGCCAATGTGCAAAACCCAGGTTTTGTCTCTCATTTGATTTTGTCTCTCTGCTAATTGGAAGAATACAAAAAAGAATAAACCTGTAATCAAGTTTTGTCTCTGGTTTTACCTGCTGCAGAGACAACTTTCTTCAAAAAAAAGTTGTCAACCTTTCTTGAAACAGCTGTAATAGGCCCAGAACAAAATTAGTAATGTCAGGAGCTCAGGAGTCAAAAGGATTCCCACTTTGGACAAAAGGTTGGATTTGGTGACCCAACCTGGCATCTTAGAATCTAAAACTAAACTGGACTCAGTTAGGGGATACAAAGTAGAAAGCCGGGTACATGCCCGGGCATGTGCCCACAAGTCCAGATCCCAATTTTACAGCCAAAATTCGGGATGTGGACTTCCGGGGACATGCCCGGCTACGTGTCCACAAGTCCAGATCCCAATTTTACAGCCAAAATTTGGGATCTGGACTTGTGGGCACATGCCCGGCTTTCTACTTTGTATCCCCTAAGTGTGTGGGAAAAGATGGTCCAATGGTCTGAGATGATCTTGAACCAAATGGGTGAATGATTGCATTATTTAAATAATGTGACTTTTGTGCCTGGTGTGCCTGGGATATCAGCTAGAACAGGACTTGGCAAATCATGTAATAATGTCACTCAGAGGGATTATGGCTCATAATTTTTGTGAGGAGTCAGCAACTGTTGGGCTAACTCTTCACTAAGAAAAGTAAAGAGTAGTCAACGATGAAGCCTTCACTTGTTACACCCAAGTGAAGACTACAGTTAGTTGACCTCTAATGAGAGGATTTGTGGCCAGTGGGATGGCTAAGTATTCCTTCTAAGGATCCTACTCTGAGCTTGGGTTGATCTTACAACTACCAAGCCTGCAGTACTTTAGACTCTGAAGAATCAGAGGTGCCGCTGGGTACTTTAGACTCTCTAATGAGGTGCCCTTTGTAAATTCCAAGCTTGTTCTGTTAGCTATTGGTCCCACAAGCTCAGAACACTACTTGAGGTTTTACAATGACCTGAACAAAGACAGAAAAGAACTATGACAATCAAAGTACAACAATATCACTGTACTCAATATTCTTGGTGAAGAATCAAGTAAGTTGTGATGATGAGTTGTGTAATGATATGAAGTTCTTCTTCTTCCAGAGTGGGAAGAAGAGGGGTTTATATATTCCAGACCTAGGCGTCAACTTGTGGTTGGCACTTAGGTTTGCTTTTCTTTTGAGTTAGGTTTGGGTTAGGTTTTACTATGAGGTTAAAAGTCTTGTTACTTAAGTGACTCTTGAAACTGAGCCATGAGTTGTAATTCTTATGGTTTTAAACAAGTTTCATATATTTACATATTATTTACATATGTATTACATGTGTTTACATGTGTGTTTGTTAGTCCGTGGTCCTGTACACAGGGCTCAGGGCTGACATTCCCCACCACCAGAGAAGGTTATCCTTCTACTGAATTGCTGTATCTCTCTTAGCTGCTCTAAAAGCTCTAAGAGTTACTTTTGAGTTAGGTACTTTATCCCCTGGGAGCCATTCGTCTCCATCCGCTCCTTTACCTTTATATCTCACCAGGTATAAGATGGTGTCCTTACCATCCTTGTCTTTGACCCTTTTATCTTTAAGTATCTTTAGAAATTTTTTCTCTCCTTCTGGCTCATATGGATCCATCTCATATAGAGTGTACTTGTACTCAGTGTGTCCCCTTTTCCTTGCCCATCGTTTGAGGAAAAGAGTAAGCAATCCCTTATATTCTCAATATCTTGATTTTCTTTTTCTTTTATATAATATTTGTGCTTTTTATATTCTTTCATATTATAACCAATTTAACCAGCAAATGTTTGGATTTTTTCACCTGTTTCCATATTGACACTAGATCAGCTTGCTAAATCCTATTGTGACAATACTTTTCCTATATATTATCTTTGCATGAAGACCTCTATAGGTCAGATAATCCATGTTATTTTTGCTTTACTTTCTTTTACTTTCTTTCTAACCAAGTTAGTTTCTATTTTTATTATTTGATGTTTTCATGTATAGGTTACTGTCTCAGGTAGTGTGAATTGGTGTGTAGAAAGCTCACCTCTAGTATTCATCACAAGTTATCAGGTTAGAGCCGTTGTGAGAACTATTGGTAAGTTTTGAGGTGATGGGTGTCGCCGAGTTTTAACCAGAGTTTAATCTTTGGTCCAAAACTCGGTTTTTTTCAATGTCACAGGCCTAAACCTTGTTTTGGCTCCTGCAATATGCTTGTATCCCATGGTACTCATGGTCAAAAAGTAGTTTTCTTTAGTTTTTGCCAGTTTTGGACTAAATATTGATGCAACACAAAATAAAAAAAGGTTACCGTTAGTTCTCACAACGGCTGTAGTGTCTCAGGTAGTGTGGCTTGAGGTGTCAAAAGCTCACTTCTAGTATCTGTTGTGGGACATCAGATCTCTACAGATTTTGTCACTTTTCATGAATAATTTGTAATATTTGTTTTACCACTCATTTGACTCCAAATACAGTACATGAAGGGCCATTCACAGAGGCAAAAATAGATGCTCACATTGGGGTGAGCATTGAAATTTTCTTGTTTTTTTAGCATTTGTTCAATTGTACTTCCAAATTCTTTCCCTTTTCTCCCGGTTTTCTTCCTGCTTGTCAGCTGACTACATGATCAACAGGAACCCAGGAGATGAACTAGGCCTTCCTCAGGCTTCATTCCATAGCAAAGAAGCCTGATTGAGGGCTGGCCCATCTGGTCACTTCATCTCAGCCCCTCAGCTGATCCTCAGTGACTTGCCTTGGAGCCTGCTCATGATCATGCATCTTGGACAAGGTTCTGAGATGTTTTAAGTATGCAGTGACTCATGAGCTGATTCTGAGTACTCATCTGAGAGACTGAGCTCAAAGAATGCTCATCCAAGATGGAGATGAGCGTTCTCCAGCAATGTACAGCAATATTTGAGCAAAACAGCCTGATCACCTGAGCACTACCAAAATTGTAAATTGAAAGAATTTGAAAGAACAATAATCTTTTTTGGAGAATTCAGGAAAGTTTACAATCCTCACCTGTATACAAGCATCAATTTTATTGGACAAACGTTCAAAACAAACAACAAAATTTCAATGCTCAACCCAATGTGAGCATCCATTTTTGCCCCGGTGACATCAGCCAAAGGTTGTGCTGCCCTCTTGTCTTGGACCCTTTGGGTTTCTAACACAACTGAACCTGACACATCATGAGTAGGGAAGAAAGTGATGACCAAACACAGCAAGTCTAGTTTAGAAAAAAGGTTTGCATTTCTAGCAACACAAAGACCAAGGTGACAAAGCAAAACAACCTTCACTTGTTGTTGTATGGTGCTGCTTGCAAGTTCCTACCACCTGCCTTGAAACCTCACTGGAAGCAGGCAATGAAGAGACTTGAAGAGCTGGTCCCTCTCATGGTCTTAAACCCAAATTTTGTACAAAAAGACCAGATCAAATTTCAGAAGAACTAATCAACCTTGTACTCCTCAAATTCAAACGTAAATTGTTGATCTAACCCTCCCTCACAATACAAATGGGATTTGGGGAGTGGGTCAGGTGGGTGGTATCACTTATTTAAAGAATTATTTGAAGTCTACTTACAAGTCTGGTATAATCTGTGATAGTTTGAAGAGACACTGAAACATGTGAAAGACATAAAGTACACAACAGAATGACCTAACCAACCTCTTTGAAAGATTTCCAGACTTATTGAACCTTCTTACTCTTGTACAGGAGCTCAAATGAATGTTGAATTATGGGATACAAAGTTAAATCTGGGAGTTTTCTCCCTGTTTCCCAGTTTTTGTGTTTGGCTGTGTTTGGAACGTTCCCATGTTCTCCCAGTTTGCCAGTTCCCCAAAATACAGCCAGAAACAAAAACTGGGAAACTGGGAAAAACTCCCAGATTTAACTTTGTATCCCATAAATGATGGCTCTGAAATACAATATCCTTGTTTGCTCTCATCTTTTTTGTCACCAGCCTAATGATATTGCTATCCCAGATACTAGTGCATACATTGAGAAGTTTGAAAGGATGGCTAGAGAGAAGGCTGCTTGCACATGAGAGCTGATTTTTGGCAATGTGAAAACATGGTCTAAGAGAGGAGTGAGTCCAGAATCCACACCGGTGTCCTTTAGTACCCTCATTGATCAAGGCCAAATTGACAAGCCTGTGCATATATACCCATGTTCTGATGCATCTCTTTGGTTGCCCTATACAATCAGCGGCCACCCAATCCTGGACGTGAAAAATGGGACACCCCTCATTGTCCAGGGTATCCCAGTGCAAAGTAACTGGTCTGCAGTGGTTTCCTCAATTGCCTGACATCATTGAGGTGCCATCATCTGCAAGACAATCTTGAAACAGCAAATTTCACCATCACATAACTAGAGGACAAGCTCAAGGAGGGGGAGATCGTTTAGGTGGTTACCAAGGTCAAGGTTGACAACAATGAGTGGGACTGTGGACCTCCCCTATTTTTTTTGCCAACATCCCTTTCTCCCCCCTCATTTACTAGAGTTAAAGCCTGTCTCCCTCTTTCCTTGATGATCCTCTTTGCCTAGTTTTCAAATGTGCTCTCATTTTATCAAGTCCCTAACATTTTGGAGTTCCACATGACAATCTTCTTAGTAATTGTTTTTCACATAGAAGTTGAATGCCCCTCCCCCTTATTATGTCCTGTGTACCTATTTTATATCCTCTCTGGTCTGGTCAAGTTACTGTCTTTACTGTTTGAAATGAAATAATGCTGTGTCACTGGCTTGTCCTCACAAAGATAAAAAGTTTCAAATGGGGCCAAGACACAATGATTGGCTACCATACCTCAGGTCAACAGAGCACTAATACCAGCTGTCTTGTTGACTCCACTTCAAATGCCCCTTCTATCTAATGGCACCATAGGAGCAAGATGGCCAAAGAGTGTTTAATTCTTGATGAATATTGCCTCATGGGACAGAAATGTCTCATGACAGATATGATTTTGTCATGTATGAGTTCAATCATGGGTCAGACCTTGGATCCCTGTAGATCAAAGTGGATGACCTTCCCTTTTTCACCCCACCCAATCATAGATCAGCATAAGAAGTTACAGTCAAGATAATGAAGAAGAGTTAGATGCTAGCAGAATTTCTGGCTTGTCTACCATAGACTTGTTTCAAGTAAAGTTTCTGTTTTTTTTGCTCTAGGCTGTTGTGCATGAGCGGCCCATTTTCCAGAGTCCACTCCTTTTTGGACATATGATACAATACATATCAGGAGGTGTACATTTGCAATGGGCTTTGTTCCCACAGCAGCCTGTCACCGTAGAAAGTGTAATCAACCCTGAGAACATGTCTTAAGCCACCATCACAAAGTCTTTCCGGGAAAAAAGAAGTTAAGCACATGCTCAGCCGCTTGTGATGTAGCACTGACCTGTTGTTCTGGAAAACTATATTTGTGTGAACAAGGTTCCACTTTGTGTCACAGTCATGTACTCAGGATTCTGGTATTCTGGACTGCTGGGGCATTCAGACTCCCAGAGCACCAGAATGCCAGATACCATTGTAATTTTTCTTTCTGACATTCTGGGAAAAATCCTCTGGAAATTTTCAGAACCATATTTGTATACCATAATTGTATAGGTTACATCCTACATCTGATGATCCCTTTTCACCAGAATTGATTTTCTTCCATTAAAATAAATGTTGGTCAACTCTTTTTGGCTTGTGAGGGGTTTCACATTATATGATGAGGCTTGTGTTATATCCCACATCTATTGGGGTATGTTTTCAGTAGCTGCATAATCAGATCCTCCACCAGCATTATAGCAACAATATTGGGTTTGTGTAGAAGTTGGAAAAGGTTTGAATAAACTTTGGAATGCAAAGGGATGCAGAATGAGAATCAGACTGAGAGTTATGACCATTGAGCAATAGTTGAATGAAAAATGGTCCATCTACATATAGGATCTCTTCAGTTCAAAACATTTCTTCTGTGCCTGTGCTGCTTTATGCTGGTTGTGAGGGAGTCTAAAAGCGTCCTGGCGTATCTCACGTGTAGGTAAATGGGGCTGCGTGACTCGTGAGGTTGCCCAAATGGGCGATTTTTAGGTACGACAGGGTACGACAGCTCGTACACTCCTATGTATTTGGCCCAATTCTATTGCCCACTGGAATGTGGCTCTGGCTCCGCAACCCAGGGATGCAGGTGTGAGCATGAGCATACCGAGCTCACACTCACTCTGTAATGTATTTAGCCCCGTGGCGGAGTACATACTCTCGATCGGGACATACATGTGAGTACTACAAAAGCTGTACTCACATGTATGTGTCAGACGAAGCCCTCGTACTCATTTCCACCTCCACCTTCCCGCCCCATCACTCATGCTCTAATCAACCCTCGCGCCCGTTGTTCAAACAAGCGGCACCGCCTCACGAACATCAATATCCGATATTCTCCTTCAAATCAAGATTCCCACTTCCGATTGATCATTAATTCGAAAGGTTTTATTAACCTCCCTCCACCATTTCTTCCAATCTCGTTCAGCCCTTCAGCCTCAAGTTCCAATCACAATCATCTCGAATTGATCTATTTGTTTTATCAAGCCCAAAGTAACCAACAAATTGGATTACCTGCCGCCTTGGATCTAGTTTTACGATATCTCGATCGATATCGTAGTCATGGCTCAACAATCATCAGGTAGCCACATTGTCATGTGGCTACCAGCGCTGGCGTGGGTCAATTGCGAGATGAAGGGAATTCGTGACCTGGAGTGGACTTCTGACCCTCGGTGAGACTATACTTCACGCTCCAATCTTCACCGTCCTCCCAGTCACCAACTTGCTTGCTAATCCTCTCGTTCTATACCTCGATATCTTTTCTTTCGATTTCCTTTTGATTTCCTCTCAGTCCGTTAGCTTATCTCTTAACCAACATGCCTAAAGTTACTCCTAAATCGACTCCTACCCAATCACCTTACGCTCGTTGGTTTGGTGCGCCTGTGTCAACTCCTTGTGTCAACTCTTCGTCTACGAGCCGTGTGACCACGACAAGCCGCCCATCCAATGGCTCGGTTGTGCTTTCGCAGAGCAGTGCTCACCGTGTGGCGATTCCAGACGAGGAAGACGGCGACGACCATCTCTCGAGCGCCGGGAAAACCCGCTCTGATGTTTACCTGTATTACGATGTAAGTCCTCTCGTATTTGTTTATCCAATATCATGAGTCCCAAACTGACTCATTGTATTTGACTTCCAACGTTTTCAGGATCCCAAGGCATCGCCTGACGTGGCCAACGGCGACGATTCAAAATGGTATTCGTGCCTCCACTGCCCGTACGTATCATTCCTTTTGTTATTGACAAGTCGAACGCAGCTGACCTTGTTCTTGAACAGGATGGATGTTCAGATCACCGGCCGTCCCAATTTGGGCCTCCACAAACATCGGCGCAAGTGCCCAGGTTTGCCGGACGCCTGGATGAATCGGCAGCCGGGAAGTATTCCTCCTAACGAGGACCCAGTGCTTGCAGCCGAAAGGCACAAGCAGCTTAGGACGTTATTAGTTGGTGCGGTCGTCAGCAAGAACCTCCCTTTCTCGATTTTTGAAGGCGACTTGATGCAGGCGGCGTTGCGCGCTATATGCCCTGGATTCCGATTTCCTGGTCAAATGACCATCAAGCACCGTGTCCGGGTAGTGTTCGCTCGTCGACGAGCGCGCACGACTTCCCTTTCTGCCTCAAAGGGAGTTGGTGTGCGCTTGTCGACTAGCAAAGCCTACACAGACACGGTGAAGGCCGACTCCGACGCGCTCTTCTTGGATCTCGAGAGAAAGCTGATTGCCGAGATAGCCCGGGTACCGGGGTCAATCTCGACGGCGACTGACTGCTGGACTTCGGCGGATTTTGCTCACACCTACATAGCGATTAATGGGTTTTTTTTTAACTCTCAAGGTTTATTCTGTCGCCGTCTACTGGCTTTCAAGGTACGTTTTTTTTCCTGATTCATTGTATATGAGACTAACATATGTATTTCCTTTTGACAGACGCTTTCTGGCAATCACACCGGCGAAAACTTGGCAGGTGTGTATTGGGAGGCACTGGAACACGTAGGAGCCTTACGAAATCACTTCTCAGTGACCGGAGACAACGCCTCGTCGAACCGGTCCATGGTACGGCTTCTTGGAGAACGATACAAACATCTAGGTATTCATTGGCCATTTGAATCACGGTTCCATGGCTGCATGTGCCACGTGATCAACCTGGTGGCCAAAGATTTCCTCGAGGGCATGGGAGAATTAACGGACGCTGATATAGCCGCTTTTGAGACTTCGGGTTTGGCCGAATCGCGAGAGACCTTCGAGCCTGACGAGTTACCGATGACGAATGATGACCCTCAGGTTTCAACTCAGGGATCCCTTTTGGCTCTTGATCAAGCCTCTATGGACGCGCACGGGCCGACCCAGGACGATTTTGATAATCTCGATATTGATTTCCCTCAGGAGCCTTTAACGCAGACTTTTACTGAAACCGAGCCCGGCGCAACGGCGTCTCACCCCAAAAAGAAGACGACAGTGGTCAGCCGTATCAGAGCCTTGGATACTCACATACGCAAAAGTCCTCTAGAGCTCGAATGCTATATTATGATTCGAGACAGTGTCCAAGACCCCAAGCTCCTTCCTCTTAGCTGTCCTACAACCCGATGGAACTATTTTTATTACGTTGTAAGTATACAATTCTCGATTTCAATCCCTAAGTATTTAATTCTCGTTTTCTTCAAATCGTTGAAACAAGTGTGATACTTGTGATACTAACGATTTGGTTACTTTTTGGAATCATAGGTCCAACGTACTCTAGCGCTCAAGAAGTCAATCCAACTCTACACTACATCGGATCCCAAACGCGCCAAATATGCCATTTCTCAATCTGACTGGGGCTTGATCGAGTACATGCGGCCTATACTCGAAATGTTTGAGTCCGCGACTCAACTTTTTCAATCAAACGAACCTACCAAGCAATGGGTCCTGCCAACTACGTGGGCATTACAGAAGGTTCTCAGGAAACACCAGAATGTCCCGGGCGCTTGGGGTCGCGCTTGCAAACGCGCCGAAGATAAGCTGGTGAAGTACATGGATCGCGAAGAATCCAATGTACAGACCTTGGTTGCAACTTTACTCGACCCGTATAATCGAGACACGGTTTTTCGTGGTCAAGAAGATGTGGAAGCGCAAGCCAAGAAGTGCCTTCGCGAAGAATACGATCTGTGGAAGCCCATCCCGACCGAAAACCCGCGTGACAAAGCTCCCCCTCCCGTTGCTGACCGCCGCCCGGTGGCGACCAAACTCCAGGCAATCTACTCGTTGTTGGGCAGCCACTCCCATACCCCAATCAACGATGTCAGCCACAAAACCGACGAAGTGTACCGATACTGTTCCGGAAAGGAACCCCTTCTACCAGGCGAGACGGTTGGACAATACTGGACGGTAAGCCAACTTTTTTTTTCATGTTGGGCCACATTTGACCTTATCTGACCTTGCTGTATATTTCAGCGGATGGCCAAACCAGGCGCGCTGCCAACTTTATCAGAAATCGCACTCCAACACCTCACCATCCCAGCTTCAGGTGCCTCGGTCGAGCGAGTGTTTTTTATATCGGGAAACATAGCAGTCCCGTCCAGAGGGCGTCTAAACACTGACGTCATATGTCACCTTGTCCTGATCAGGCACTGGCTCACCAATGATGACGCTTCGATGGACTTAGAAGACTAAGGGTGTTTCATTTCATGTCCTTTCAAATCGATGGTAAAATCTCACGTGATTTTGCCAGGCATTTAAATCCAATATGGCTCTTTTATTTCTTTAGTTCAACTGCCTTTATCTAAATAAATACAGATGTTTTCCGAGATACAATTTTGAATTTTATACATGTCATGTTGTTCTTTCTTTCTAAAAACTTGTCTTTAGAAAAAATGGAATCAGTCACTTCTCATGATTGAGAAAATTTGAAATTATTACTTAGTGTTTGATGTGTCCTACAACCACATTTGTGGGTCAGATGAGTAAAAATGAGCCTAATCTCGACCTCTTCTTTGGGGCCGAAAATGCCGCCAAAGGCAGAGTACTCGTATGAGTTGTGAGTACTTGCCCACTGAAGAAATGTGAGTCTACTCACTCTGAGCAGAAACCCACGTGAGTCTCGCATTTTGGTGAGTCGGGTATTTTCCCTAGGACTCGGAGGAGGGACCATAGTGAGTCCAGTACTCAAGGCCACCTAAAGATCCGTGACAGCTAGAGTATTGTACTCTAACTGTCACTGGCTCGGACGGTACTCAAAATGAGTTCCTCGGACCCCGGGTCAGGATTGTGAGCGTGAGTTGCTCACACCTGCATCCCTGCCGCAACCCTTTGATTCGAATGCTCTCTTCATTGATTCATACCAGGCTTGCCGCTTCAATAGAAAATGTCAGATGGATTGAAGGAAGTTGAAAGCTATTTTGTATCATTCAGCAAGGTTCAATAAACTTCATATTGTTAATGATCTGAGAACTTGATCATCCGATTGCAAAGCCATGTCCAACTTATCTATCTAGATTCTAGATGCAATACGAGAAAATGATTATCTATCTAGATTCTAGATTGATTTGGAAGTCATCATCTGTTACACACGATAGAGGTTCTCTTATTACTTACATGATTACACACATGAGATCATGAGGCTGAGTAAGAATATCTGAATGATGAGTAAAATAAGATGGCAAGTTGTTGAAACGTGATCATAAAGTCAGTTCAAAAGGAAGAGAATAGAATTTGAATAAGAATGAACTGGTTTGTTTGGTTATTTTTAGTATGAACGAATGTAAACGATCGAATTTAAGTTTGTTGAACTAGTAGACTTTTTTTTGACAATTGAAGGATGGTAAGTTTTTATTACGCAAGTTCTAAGATTCTATTGAAATGCATTAGAGTTAAATCAAATTCAAATCGAGGTTGATGGTATGTATGTAATAGTCTACAAATTGTCTTTTGATTGAGATGAGTCATGGACCGATTGTAGTTTGATCGTTCCAGAGTTCTTAAAACCAATTAGCTAGAGTTCCTTATCATTCTCCGTTAAAAAACCAGACTGCTATATCTCATTTACTATTAAAGATTGATTTCAGTTGAAGTTAAAAAGGTAAAGGTACAAAGAGTAGAAGAAGGCTGAGTTAGAATTGATCGATTTGATTATTAATATTCTTGGTGATTTTTGTTTGATTAGTTGATTGGATTGGATTGGATTGATTACATAATCCAAGATGAAGAAAAGCAAATTAAAAGTAAAAAACCAAATCAGACCATCTACTTCACCATCTATTCCAAATTGTTCTAGTTCGACTCATCGTCTTTCTTCTTCTGTTTCCTCTATTCATATCACTACTAACAATCAACCTCCACCGATTCCTAGTACTACTACTCTGACTACTACTACCACTAACCAGAACTATCATCATCATTTAAAAGTTACATTTCAAACTATCAACTTTGACTTTTTATCGATTCTCAAATCGATCTCTAAATCTTCTTCTCATCAATCTCGTCATAAATTCAATCCACTCATTCAATTCTTATCTACTTTATCATTAATCGATCGATCATCTTCTTCATCTCCATCGAAACCAAGTCAACTTATCAAACCACGTAAGTACTCCCATCCCATCATCTTCTCATTCTACACTTTCTCATTCTCATTCTCTTGGCTTTCTTTTCTACAGTAGACACTCTATTAAACTTGATAGACTCTATTCAACCTCATCTCAAATCGAACATCGATCGATCCCTCATCAAAGCTATCGGTGATTTACTTTATTCTTTACAAATCATTTGTTATTCAAATCTATCTCAATCTCACTTTCATCTAGTCAACCTTTGGAAACAAATTCATCATCATTCTTCACATATCATTCAACTTGTTGAAGAAATCAATCTATTACAACCAAAGATGTTACATCCTTATCAACAAATCCCTAATCGTCCTACTACCTTTGATGAAAAATATCAAGGTGATTTGGATAACATCTTATCGGCTATCGATCGACTCTATACTAATTCACCTCAGCTATCTAATCAAAGAGCTCAACTTAAACTTCCAAGTAAAGATTTGCTCTCACTTGATTTGGTGATCTCTTCAATCGAACGTACAGCCGCTCGTAGATTAGACACTCAAAGAGCTTCACTTCCTACCTTGGTATCACAAGGTGTGGCTGCCATGGGATGGTGTGTCGAATCACGTTCTTCAACCTTGGAAGAAGAAGGTCCAGCCGAACTCGAATTACTCGATAGGTTGGAAAGAGCGGGCAGTCGTCGATATACCAATCAATGTTCTCCAATCCCACCTATCGAGCAACAACCTTCGTTGATGACACTCTACACTCAATCTATGCGTGAAAATGACGCTATGGAAGCTATTCTCAGCAAAACAGGTGAAGGCAGAATGTCTAATCAAGATGCGCTCTTGAGAAAGAATCGATTATCGATTCCAATCAGTCTAGCCACCTCTACTTTAACACGTTCTGGTGTAGAGCTTGACACGGCTACTATACATGATGATGATATGACGAGTGATAAGATTGGATTATTACAAGGAGGTCAATTCCCTGCTCCAACTCCAACTCATCGATCTCAATCCATGCCTAACATCTTTAAAAAGAACAAGACCCATACAACACCTCCTCAGAAACGTAGTTTGTTTGGAAAGAAGTCATCTAACCCACCTAACTCTACCTCTTCTAATCCTCGAGATTCAGCAGAAGACCCGTTTCGGATGCCCTCTCTGATCGATTATCCATTAGCGAATTTCTTGAACGATATCTCCAATCAGGATCTTGATACTTCTAACGATCATGTCACAAGCCCCGGTAAGCTTTCTTTGAATCTTCCTTTCCTTTTCGTTAGGTGACTTGTCCCATGATCCATCAACTGACCTTGGCCTACTATCTGGAGATGTACAGCAGGAGGATCTCATGATCGAGAAACCGGATCAAATTCGTTGGGCAACCGAAGTAGCTCTAAGAATCGGGACCACGAACGTTTGGCTATGGCGACATGATGGGAGGATGATTTTGAATGAGAGTATTGAATATCGACTTGATGGATCTGATTTTATTGAATTTACCGTTAAAGAAGTGCATTTTCCAGATGAAGTGTTTAGAGTTTTGTTACCTGTTAAGATTAAAGCCGAAAAAGAACGAAAGGAAGGATTGATTGTGTTTTGGAATGAAGTAGAAGATTTGAATAAAGAGAGTGAGATGGAGAGAGTTAAAGAAGAATTTTATGGAGTTCAAGATTGGAATCGAAACAAACCAGATCGGATTGATTGTAGAAGGTGTGGAAATGGATTGAAAGAGGATTTAAAGAAGATTGAAAAATATTTAGGTTTACCTTCTGAGGGGTGGGAAGATTTTGTGGAGTATTGGATTTGTCATGAGACGGATGATCATGGAGGGTATTTTGATGGAAAGAAGAAGAAAGGAGATTGGAAACGAGATGTGAGGGAGAATGAAGGATTTGTAGGCGATAAGTTTGTAGAGTTGAAGGAAGATTTAAGAGAAGCCCAAGGAGGAGGAAGAGGAGGCTTGGGATGGAAAGTGAAGGAACAGGTGTGTTTGTGTAAATTTAATTTGGTTGTCTCGTCTGTTTTTTATTGGATTATTAGATTCTTTTCAATTTTATTTTGTGTTGTTCAAAAGCAAAAGAAATCAAATGAACCTCATTATCCTTCAAGTTTGTATCGGATTCAAGCAATCGACGCAATCATTCTCGATTCCTATAATTTTTCATGTTCATATCTTGATTGGATTTATCATAAAGGAACTCGAACCTCTCTCATCTATCCATCCCCCAAAGGGTTCTTTTTTTCTTCTTTCATTTCATTTTATTTTATCTCTTCTTCTTATCTCTCTCTCTCGTTTTCTCTTTCTCTTCCTTCCCATCCTCTATTCTCTTTTGTCATTTATCGATTTCTTTTTCTTTGTTTTAAATATTCAGGGCAACAGATACTTAACTTCATTTGTTTTTTGCAAGAATGTTTTATTTTATCTTGGAAGATTTGACCAGTCCTGTTCCACAGAGAGAGTTCAAGCGAAAGAGGAAGACTTGACAAAAGAGAGAGACGCAAGCAAGGAGAATCCCTTTTTTGGTTTCAATTGAGTGTAGTTTGACTGATACAATGATCCCAGCATGACTTTTTTTCATTTTTTCCACTATTCATTTCCTCGAGAACAACCTTTGATTGATAAAAATTTAAATCATCATCAGGGTATGATTGAGAATACATTTTTATCATACATTTTATTTTATAGGTTTTTTTGATTCTTTCAATTTAGTACCTACCTGTTTATCATGATACTGATGTTTGACATTTGATTTTAATTGTTTTCCAAAAAAACAGAAACAAGTTGAAAATGAAAATCAAGATTGGAATCGAATCGAATGTAAAAACTGTGAAGAGAATTTAGGTATCATCAATCCAAAGACTAATACGATTAAATTTAATAAATTTGCTATTGAACCTAAACCATGGAAAGAATTATTTGATTGGATATCGATTTTAAGAGATGAGATCTTTAGATTAAAAGAAACGAATGGATCTAGTCGGTTTGTGGTTAAATCTGATGATCATGATCAATCGGGGATTTCATTTGGTGTAAGTCTTTTTTTTTGTTGATTTGTTGGATTGGAAGGTTTGGGATTGATGTTATTGGGGATTTTTTTTTTGCGTTAGATTTGGGTGTTTAATCCGGTGGTCTTGGTTTCGAATTATTTAATGGATTCAATAACTGGGAAAGAAAGTAAATCGTTGAAAGTTATGAAAGTTTTTTATCAGATTGATCAAGATTTTAAACTTAATCAGTTAAGCCTTTTCCTTCCCTTCCAAAAAAAACTCAATCCCTTATTAACATTTTTTGGGATTTTGGGGGGGAATTTTGGTATAGATGGAATGAAGATGAAGAAATCGTTTTACCTGCTTGGGGAATTGGGTTGGTTTTGAAAAAGTTGATGGAATGGAATGGGTTTGAAGGATTGGATGAACGGTACAAGGTTTTTAATCAATTTAAAATTGGATATTTATAAAAATATTTGAATGTTTATGGTTTTATTCTACTTGGATTGAAAGAGAATTGAAGTTGAAGTTGTCGTGAGATTGGATGGTTCCCTCGTAAGAGCATGAGCAGCGGGGCTTGTGAAATTGGCCCACTTGGGTGTGTTTGTTCAACTCTGCCACCAAATGTGAGGGCCTACTATGTAAGAAGACCAAGATGAGAAGAATGATAGGATGTTAAGTTTCGTATTGTTGAATGTTACAAAGATGATAGAGTAAGCAATGGAGAAAAACTTCTATCAAATATTGACCTTATGTTTGCCCCTACAAAGCCAATTACATTCTAAATCCAATCCTTGAGACAATCTCGCACAATTAAGCATTCTCTTTTGAAAGAAATATCACTAGCAAATCATGCTTTGGCATTGAAAGCATTTCAGCTCTTAACATGTAACTCCTGATGCACAGTTCTTGAGTACTCCCCCATCACTGCACTTTGGTGTGCCGCTGGAACACAAAGGCTTGCCTTTGGTTCAGTAAGAAGACCAAGATGAGAAGATTGATAGGATGTTAAGTTTTGTATTGTGGATGTTGGAAAGATGACAGAAAGAGGAATACAAGTAATGAACTATAACTAGTAGTAGATGATTTGTTGAGCTCAAAGAAAATAATAAGGTATATCATTCCAATCTTGAGCAAAAAGTTTTGATGAAATCATCAACTTATGTTTGCCACTCACTGTAAAGCCAATTATTGTATTCTTAATCCAATGCTTGCGGTGAAAAACATGGATTATTGAGCATTCTGTTTTGAAAGACATATCACTAGAAAACCACTTTGGCATTGAAAGGATTCCAGCTTACAGCTCTTAGAGCACCCACTTATATGGTGGGCGTGTTTTATCGTAAATTTTGTGGTCCCGACCGCAAAATTTAATCATGCGTGTAACAACTAAATCAGTTACCGCATGAAATTCACTATGGAGTGATTTACTGTGTGAGTTACCAATGATAAATCACCTTGAATCAAGTGATCCCACAGTGGCAAAATCACAACTTGAAAGATTGTATCTATTTCAAATAATACATCCAAAAAAAAACATCTCGATATCTACTTCAATGAAACGAGCAATCAATGCTCTTTTGAAGTCTTCAAATGACGATGAAGAGCAACAAGAATATGAGCAAATAGCCTTTGACTTCCTCTTTGACGAGTCTCCTTCAACCTCCCCAGACTTGTATCGAGACCGTGTCGGACACGGTGAACAACTGTACAACCATACTTTGCACCTAATGCCACATACAAATCAAAGTCTGTTTGTTGATTTTGAATGAGCAAATCAAGTGTGAGATGTCAAAGTGGTGATGAATCAATGAAGTGTGGGATTTGCAAAGTCACAAAAAAAAGTGACGGTTGAGATTTGAAGCATCAAATCTTAAGATAAATCATGAATCAAGCTTGTGTAAAGTTAGACAAGCTTGATTCATGATTTGATGCAGTCGTAGGGACCACATGTCTAAGACAGGTCCATAGTGGACCTGTATAAGTTTTAGCGGTAAACTTACGATAAAACCGCTGTTTACCGCACCCATAGTGGGTGCTCTTAACATGTAACTCCTGATGCACAGTTCTTGAGTACTCCACCATTGCTGCACTTTGGTGTGCCGCTTGAACACCAAGGCTTGCCTTTGGTACATTGTGCAGCAACTTTTCCACACTTGGGTATCTTAGTACTATTATTTATTATTTTTTTGGGTGGACGGCTTCCTTTGGCAATGGGTGTGATGATTGCAATGAGGCCAAAAAAGACCATAAGGAGTTTGAGATACTGTTGAGAGATCTACAGCCCAAAAAAAACATGAAAACTTCATGTTAACATTTTCACATCACCAAGAAATTATTTTCTGTCACTTCAAAAACTGACCATATTATTATGTTTTGGATTTGATAAGGTCTGTTCTGAGGATACTAGTTCAAGTGATGATCTTTTTTGTGAGGAAACAAAAGGGTTTCAGAAGGAACAAGTAGGTCAGGTAAGTAATTGAGTGTAAGAAGTGAAAAGACAAGGGACTAATGACAAAATGTAGGTGTAGGTTTTGATAAGATGAACAAGCTCCAGCCTCAGTTGAGTTAAAGCAATATCAGATGATGATTGATGATCACAGAGCGTTTGAGCTTCAAACAGACCCCTTTTATAGGCAAATGTAAGAGCTTCAGAGACGGTGGGTGAATCCTCATACTCATCTCTGTAGTGACCAGGCTTCCAACTTACTTTGGTCACACTGGGAGACAGAGACTTACCCTCTTAATGACTTGTGGGGACGGTTGCATGTTTTCATACTCATGAGAGCCCGCATTGGGAGTTGATAGACATGCATCGAGGGGATTAAAGTTGCTCGGCTCGGATCGTTCTTGAATATTTAACGACCCAGTCGGCCTTGTTGTCTTCATGATGTATGTATGTAAGTGCTGATGACAAGCAACTGTTCAACATGGGGAGTTTGTTGCATAGACGCTTGACTGAGGAGCATGCTTCATTTCCGCAATCACAAAGGCTATCAGTCTGGGGTGGTAGTCTTGGAGCAATTCTCCTGGTAACCTCACTATGAACTATGTGTAAAATCAATTCTGTTAGAAATCAAAAACCTTTAGGCATATGTATCAAGAAGCTTAGGGCCCGTTCGGCTGGAACCCAAAAACAGTTTTTGGTCAAAAATACCACCAAAGCCAAAAACCGTTTTTGGTAAGCTAAGGTCAAAACAGTTTTTGAGTTTTGTCAAAAACACCAGCGTTTGGGAACTTCATGTGATCAAAAACAAAAACGGTTTTTGATCAAAAACTCTTTGATTTTGAAAAACAGCCTCAAGGCTGTTTTTCAGGCCAAGAAAAGTATTTGCCCCTCTATTGTGATTTTTTGATGACCTTTTTGGTTGGTTGTTTGGTACATAATTCTAGAAACTGAATTTCACATTTTTCAATCTACCCCTTGAAAAAGGGGCAGATTGAAAAAGTGTTTTTGTGTCACAATTTTTGGCTAAACCAGCCAAATGGGCCCTTATTTGTCTTATTCCAATTTATTTATTTTCACTTGTCCTTTTTTGAACTTTGTCTTGAAGAGTTTAATTTCTGGCCTTGGAGAATTGTCTGCAGTCAAAGGAAGTAATGATTAGTATCTTGTTTTCTGCACTGCCACACATCTTGCACAATGGAGAGTTTGCGAGTTTTCTCCTGTAAAGGCAATCACTGGGAGGTCTGAAAGCTGGTCTAAGTTATGCAATGATGGCCGTGCTGCCTTTTTCAAGATCTTTTTTGGTTTAGTTGTGAAATGTGTTTTTGCCCAGCTTGAATGTGAAACATTTTGGGTCAAAGATTTCTTTTGTACAATCTCTTTTATTTCAAACCTTTGCAAACTTATCAAGAGACATGAACCAGAAATTAGTCATACAAACAAAATCCTCAATGACTTACCATCTGAAGACAGACAGTCAATCGGAAATCACCAATAGATCAGTAGAGCAATTTCTGTTGCACTTCACTGCTTATAAACAAGATGATTGGGTGAACCTGTTACCAATGATTAAATATTGCCATTCAGGGCAAACTATGGATTTAATCTAAGTGTTTCAGGAAGCCTGGTCCAAGATCAATATTTCCCAGAAGTCAAAGAAAGATTTAATCAATTGAATCATATTCATGAGGAAGTCACGGAAGAAATGAAAGAAGTTCAAGACACCATGAGTGGAAGTTACAACAGGAAACTGCCAGCATCAAACAGGTTCCCAGATGACAACATGAGTCTTAGAAACCACATTCCCCTTCTGTTCCTTTTAAACAGTTTCATGAATATTCTCCAATGAGCCATTGTGATATATGTAGTCAATTTTATCAAGTTTGGAATGCTTGTCTCAATCTGAACAAAGTGACAGAATGTTTCACATGTGATTTGCTTGTCCAGATCAGTATATAACTGAGCAGAGCTGTATTTAGCTCATAGCTAAGAATTTCCTCAACTGTTTGCATGTATGTGGCATATGCTTCATGGCTCAGATGCGCAGTGCTATGACCCATTTTACTCCCAATCATGTTCTTATCCTACAACTTGCTCTCACCAAGGAGGATATTTAATGCTGGCAGTGAGAAGGTCCAAGCTTTTCCACAGTGCAGGAGGTTGGACTGGAAGCAGCACCACCGGTGCTCCGCTATATCAACAAAAATCACAAGCGGAGCAATTTGGCACTATGAAGAAATTTCAGGCTCAAAAGTGCCTAAGGGCGCGGTTGGGACGTGTTTTTTTCCTCAAGCCTTTTTCATTACAGATGTATCATATTGGACGGCAGAGTGAGGATACAAGAAACCAACAAAGTTAAAAAACAAAAGCACACGCAAATATTGACAAAGAAAGAAAAATAAAAGAAACTTGGAAATAAGAGATTGTTTTATAGTTGTTTGAACCCTTTATTGGATTGTAAATGGTAATAAAAATCAGAGGGGGGATTTGACAAAAGGAGACAGAACAAAACTCAAACACAGGCTCAAATATTGACAAAGAAAGAATGACAAAAGAAAAATGAAGTTGTAGAATCAAGCCTTTTTTTGTTAAGATGCACTACTTCTTGGCCTTTGACATCTGTGCTTGAAAGGCTTGAACATAGGCCCAAGCATTAGTGTGTTTACCTGATAATGCAATACCCCCCTTCAACCATTCACGCACACTGACAAGCTTGCTGATAATTTTTGCCGTTAAGGAAGCGCAACTGGGGACCACAATGTTGACTGCCAAAGAAAAGGTCCTCTTGCATGGGCAAGAGGTACCTGATACTGCAAGCTAATCACAAGTGGTGCTTGCAAGGACTGGAAATTCCTTCTGATGCTCCTATAGGTTGCAAAACAAATCATCAGCAACGAGATTGAGTGGATAATAGAGTGAGAATGAATGTAAAAGCTCACATTCCACCAATTGATCTCACTCTGGCCTGGTTGCATCAAATGAGCGCCATCTATGTACTCTTCATATTCATCCTTGCATTGATTGGCTGCTGACTGAGACGTGACTTGGGCAGTAGCAACATCAAAAGTGGAAGAATGGTTGATAGGTGAGGCAGGAGAAGATGGTGGTTGAGAGAGGGGTTCAGCCAATTCCACAGGATCTGCCAGCCATTCACACAGGGCATCTTCAAAGGCATACCAAAAACCCATTTTGGCTTGTGGAGCCTTGTCTGGATAGTTCAGGTCAAAAAAATGTAGCCAAAATTTTGGATTAAGAATGGTTGATAAGACTACAACATCTGAGGCAGCTGCCTCAGATTGATACCCCTCAAGCTTCTTCTGCATGACTTGAAGCATGTTCTTCAGGTCTGTGTCTTCACAGGAAGCTTCAAGCTTATTGAGGTCTAAGATGATTCACATGTATTCAGAAAGCAGAATGCAGCCAGTAGGCCCAGTTCCCTTCATTTGTTTGGTAGCGTAGAGAAATATCTGAGACAATATTGGCTTGGGCCAGCAAGAATATTCAAGAGAAAAGATGAAACAGTAATGAAAACAATTAAAACCTACCTGCAGAATTCCAACCAAGGTTTTGATTGAATCCCATTCCTTGGGAGCGATACATAAACCTTGGAAGTATTGAACCTTTTGATCAGCAAGGAGTATTGCATTGACAACCTGCAAATAGACATAGAACAGTTGGTCAATGTGAGATAATGGAGGAAATGTTGAGGTGGATGTTGGAACTTACATCATGTGCATCACTCAAACGCTTGAGGTAATCCACATCAATGTTCCAACAAATTCCCCATCCAGAGATGGGCAAGTGTCCCTTATAATCCATCTGCTTGGCCTTCGCCATGAACTCCTGGTGTCTTGCTGAGCTTTGTGTACATAAACCATTGAATTTCTTTGCCTAAATTAGAATAATATCAATGTCAACAACTTCTTGTTTGATTGGAAAAAATTGAAAGACTTACTTTACAAACTGCATGAGCAACATCAGAAAGATGAAATTCATCATCATCATCATCAGCTCCACAATCAGAAAGGTTGTCATCAAGGCCACTTTTGACTTTTCTTGCACCATCAATTGATTCATTCTTGTCTTGATCATCTTCAGAGGAATCAAAGTCAAGATCATCATTGCCATTGTTCAATGTAACAGTAGGGGTTGGTAAAGTCACTCCAGGTTGAGTTGTTGGCTTGATGTGCCCAAAACTCATTCCAAGAGATTTCAGTCCGGCTTTGACCACAAGACCAATCTTGTGGGTATAACACTTCACCTGATGAGTGCTTGAGTCCCAATCCACTGATTCATTAGCATCCCTGAACATAGAAGAGAGCTCATGGTCCATAGTGTTGTTTGCACTACCCAAGTCTGTTGTTTGAGCTAACATGTGAAAGAAGTCATTGATGTTAGCTCAGATGGAAGGCAAGGATAATCAAAAATGAACAAAATAAAAAAGATAAAATGAAATAAACAAGAATGATAAGAATGACTTATCTTTGTATGTAGCTTGTTTGAGATCAAGAACCTTCCAACAGGTTGAGCAAGGAGTCGGCCGACATGATGCCAGGCAACCACCCTTGGTGGGGTGGTCCAAACATCATCAACAAGACCGAACTTGCTCTTATTTGCCTATAAAAAAAGATCCGAATCAGTCATAATCAGTATCACTATAAGAAAGTTTGAAGAAATGTAGATTGAAGACTCACCTTGATCATCTCAATGACAGAATAGGAGAGCTTGGTGTAAATCCCCTTGGCTGTCTCAGAAGCCCAAGTGGTGCCTCTGAGAGTGGCAGACTGATTTGATCACTTGAAAGCCGCTTGAAGGGGTGGATTGTTGAGTTGTGAACAAGGTAGAGCATGTCTAAGGAGCCAGATAACTAAAATGGTGTTGAGAAGATTGATGCTGAATGAAGACTGAGATAGGAAATAGTTGAGTGTGGCTTTGGAGTACTTGAACCACATTGTCTTGTTGCTGCTTCCAGGTGCAAGGCAGCTCATGACCCTCTCTGATTGCCAGGTGCTGTTTAAGGCATGCAGGTTGATCCTTGGCTCTGTATTGGTGAATGTAAAGGTTGTAATGGCTACACTTGCCTTGGGTAAAGTACTCACGGCAGTATTTAGACCTACACCTACAAGGATCATATCCTGTCTAGATGAGATATCAAAGTCAGTAAGTTTCCAATACTCATGTGTATTGGAAAAGAAGACATATAGATAGATATACACAGATAGAAATACACATACCTTGCCTTTGACATGAACAGGTGGCTTGTAGTAGTCCAACAGTTTAGCAACACGGCCAAGGTGGGCATGTCTGACTGCTGGAGTGTCCTTGCCTTCATCTGCCAAGTCTTGGTGTACATCCACACCGGTGGGCACCTTGTAATCCTGCACAAGAAGTAGAATAGTCAACATTGGATTTGAGGAATCAGAGTTAGAAAAGGTGTGAGAAGTGAAAGGGAAATCAAGAGAAGGAGATGAAAGAAGATTCTTAAATCACTTACTTGAAGTACTGTGCTTCTTTTTTCTTTTTCACAAGGGCCAGCCAAGCTCGTGATGAATCAGAGACATTACAAGAAATCATACTTTTACATTTTCCTTTTCCAACCGTGCAACTAGTTACCTTGGAGGGTTTTTTCTTGAGATGTGGACAAACAGAAACTGCACTGCCCGCATAGTTGTCTTGGCAACAAACATCCAAGGAGTCCTCGGAGGCCCCCCCAGGAAATGGGCACCCAAGGAATGCCTCCAAGGCAAAATTTGGCTGTTGCTGTTGCCTTGGATTGGATCCTTGGATAGAGCTTCCCTCGGGGTCAAAATCCGAGGCCTCCTTGGATTTTCACATCCGAGGTAAATTTGCTGGCTGTGCTGGGACCAATGGCAATACCAAGACAATAGAGGATTGATCTGATATGTCTTCATATTCTTCATCTTCAAGATCTTCAGTACCATGACTAAACAATTGATCAGGCGATTGATCACAACCAGGTGATTGTTCACAACCGGGAGATTGATCACGACTGGGCAATTGATCACAACTGTTCAAGTGAATAGAAAGGTGTGAGTCTTGTGGCTGGATCACAAAGCCTGGTTGAGGGTGGACTGGGCTAGGAGTGAACAGGTAGATGACAGAGAGGGTGGAACAAGGGTGTTGGAACACCTGACTTGAAGAGTCATCTGGGTGTAGTTTCTACTGTTGGTAGACTTTGACATAATGAAATGATAACTATGAGTTTTTTGTAATATAAGTGTTTTATCTATATCAAAGGAAATAATCAATAGGATAGGTGATCAGCAAAGATAATCACTGGCAATTGGCAAACAGGATGTAGGGAATTGGATGGATGGGAGTGAAGACCATAGTGTATTGGGATCCAACTGAAGCGCCAGATGGTGGTATGAAGGTGATTTGGGTAGTTGGATGGTGGTATGAAAGTGATTTGGGTAGTTGGATGGTGGTATGGAGGGTAGTTGAGTAAATCCAATTGGCAGGTACCCACTGAATATAATTTTGTGCTCTGAGGTGTACTAGGTGCACGTGGACGCCCTGTCACTATGCGCTATGAAGCGCCAGGGCAACACATAGCACAGCGCAGTTTTGCTATACAGTGCAATGGCGGAAACTGCTACATGTCACATGGTTTCACCCTAGCTATAGCACAGGTCAGGCCCCGCTATGGGACCAAGCCCATATCCCGAGCGGGGCGGGCGCACTGCTTCCGCTATCTCGAGCGGAGTGCTGGTGGTGTTGCTGGTTAGGACCATTTTGTTGGGTCAACAAAGTTCAGCAGCCAGAAACACCAGTTGATCAGCCATGCCTGTCAAAATGTGTAAAACTTTGCAACTTGAAACCCCCTATTATCTTTTGGATGCTTAATTCAGTATCTGATTAAAGTTGATCTTCCTTTGAAAATCTGTAAACTTGAGAAATTACATCTGAGCTTATGTGATTGTGACCTACTGTGACAAAGGTTTTGAAAGACCCAAAGACAAATATGAAAAAACCACAGGAATGATATGGAGATGTAGCTTGACCACACCCTCAAAAGTCACTTTCCAAAGGTCCCACAAAAGAAACATGGGTCCTTTGGATCCCCCAATTTGAAAAACCACAAACACTAACTGGATTTTTTGTCATCAAGCCTTCTAACAGGTTTCTCAGCTCAACCTTCTATTTCTCCTCTCCCTTCATTTAATTTCTATTATATATAAGGTGTTAATGAAGAAATGACTAAATCTTATCTACATATAATCAATCTTGCAAACTATTAAAAAAAATCAAAAACCTAACACCTAAAACTAACCCCAAATCCTTTTGGTATATTGTAATATATTTCACCCTTGTAAAAATATCAATTAAAAAAAGAGAACCCAAAAAAGAGAAATCAAAAAAAGAGAAATCAAAAAAAGATATAAATGTTTAAGAATAATCAACTCAAAAGAAGAAAAAAAATGATTGTTCATATAAGATTTACTCTGCTTTGTATACAAAAATTTGGGGAAAAAAAAACTTCAAATTGATTAAATGTGTATTGTAGATATTTTATTGGGTAAATCATTTTATAGAATCAAAAAAAACGATCGAAAAAAACTTTTATCTAAACTTGAATTGATTCTTCTTGTTTAATTAAGTATTATTCTTTAGATAATCCGGCTTCATAGATATCTACAATACTAGGTGCTAAACTAATTCGACTCTTTCCTTCTCTTGTTCCACTTATCGACCTTGAACTTTTCGATTCTCTTTCACGTGAACCAGTTGAAACCTACGTGATTTTTTCATAAGCCAGTTGATATTCAGTACTTGAATCGTTTTTTCAGATTGGAGATGACAAAGAATCTGGGTGATTTGGGAAACAAGCAATCACTTTAGTTTTCTTTCCATCTATCCGAGATTGAAGTTTAGAGTCCACATGAGCCAATGATCCAGAAATCTAAAACCACCCAATCCATCCCGCACAACAATCAAATCAGGATATTCAAAGTGTATGATTCAAAGTGAATTTTGAAGCAAAAAACATTAAACCACTCACGTCCTTTACTTCCGGTCTTTCCTGGTTCTCAATTTCTTGAGTTCCTTTTCCTACGATAGAATTATTTCTTGAAGATGATGAAGAATGATGAAAATAATCTGACAAAACTTCATCAATCAATCTAGATCTACGATCCGGTGACATAGGCGGTCTTGTACCCGATGTTCTTTGTCGATCTGTCATCTGTTCACTATATCTCTTGATCAAGTCTCTTCTAGGTGAAGCAGGTACTTGATAAAACTAAAAAAGGAAACATAACCCATAGAAAGATCAGTTGAAATTGCAAAGAAAATCTTCAATGTTCCTCGACTTACCAAATCTGCTTGATCGATGTATTTATCAAGATCAATGAGAGAATGTGATGATTCGCTCTGACTCGATGATCCGGAAAGTTCTGTCATAGTCCTGACTCTTCTACGAGGATGTCTACCAGATAGACCCAAAAGAGATTCGCCTGAATGGCTAGCAGGTTGAGCTGACGTAGATTGAGATAGAGCAATTGCATGATTCTCTGTTATGGGCGATTCGGGAATGTGTAAACTCTCTGTATCTCCGCCAAATTCCTTATGGTTGTCACTTCCATCATCATCAGAGGTGACCATGGTGCTGTCCATCAAGTTCTTTGATAAAAGTTGAGTTGATAAAGGTGAAGCTTGACTGGAACGCGGTGAAGATGGTCTAGTTCGTAAAACAGAACCGGTTCCCATGGGTCCTCGCGTGATAAGTGAAGTAGTGCGAGAGCTACCACCTGAATGACGCCATGGATTGATGAAAATTGATTCAGAACCTACACCAGAGGCAAGATGATCTGGCGAAGAAAGTCGTCGGATGCGTTCGAGGGAGACCAGTGCCGATGAAAGGTTAGGGGTGATGATGATCGGACTAGGTCGGGTGGGATTAGTGGCTGTTGTTGGACGTGTTGGGGTTAGAGGAGGTGCCTCGTAAGATGAGTCCACCTGGTTTGGGAGCGCTGGGAGTGACGTGTTGATGAGCGAAGGCCCATGAGAACGGGGAGCTGATCGAGATCCAGATGATGATGTTGAATGAGCTAATTCAGATCGACCGCTCCTGAAACTTTTGCTTCGCTTAGTACTCAGACTGCCTGGGGTATTCTTGGGGGAAGTTCGTCTACGAGGGGGTGGGGCTAAAGGATTGAAGGACTCTGATGGAGGAGGAACAACCAATGGCAAGGAGTACAGCTTTGCGTCGGCGGTGTTGTGCAAAGTAGGGGGTGGTAAATTGTGAGCTCTAAGATCAACAGGTGCAGTGTGTGCTATTGGATCACCTGGTATCTCTCCGTCCAGCGGAGCTAGTGTAGGATCACAAAGTGAATCACTCTGAAGAGAGCTATGAGCATTGAAAGTCGAATTGGAAGGTAAGGTAAGACCTTGGTAGGGTCTACATGGGGTGAACAAAGCATTCCAATCCGTCAATTCACTTTAGATAGAGTTTGTCAAGATAGCTACATAGACTCACTTTTCAAATTCTCCACTTTGATCATCCAAGTTTTTACTCAGAGCATGCATCACAGGTTTTTTTAGATCAGTCATCTGTGGAGTCTCTTCGGCTACACCTGTCTGTATGTTTGTAGTTTGCAGCTTGGATTTTGATGATGGGCGTCGCTGAAAAAAGGATTGAAAGGCTTCGGTACTCCGATTTGAAAACCAAGAATTATTTGCAGGTACCAGAACTTCACCCCCAGCAGCTCGTGAGTGCGAAGTTGGGTCGGAGTCAATCGAGGGTAATCTATAGGAAGGTGAATGTTTGAGTTGTTTTGCAGAAATGTTGTGGGGAGCATTAGCAGGTAAAGGCGGCAAGACATTATCGGCAGTCGCAGGACGACGTCGACGTAGTCCCGGTACGGATCGACTTCGTCTGACACTTTTGAGAGGCTGTGGTCCAACATCCGCAGAAGCAGGTTCTGAGATTCGAGGTATCAGTTGATATTTCACCTGATTAAATGCATTGAATAAACGTCGATCATTAATGACTTACCTGGCTGTAAAAGGGCTGCATTGGTGTGGGCCCTTCCCCGTCCAATTACGGGTTGAGGGCAACAGATAAATATGCCATCTTGACCACGACCCACCTCTGGACTCAACGCTCGGTCAATCTCAGGGGGACAAGGTAATGTGGAATGAGATGGTGGTTTGACTGTAGAATCGTGAACACGGGCTTCTGCACGTGATGCTACCCGAGAACGTGACGAAGATGGTCTCTTCAAGTATGACCGGACCGTGAGCGGATGTGAGATCGAGCTCCGTCTTGGGGTTGAATGGAGCACCGAAAAGGGAGATAGTGACGATTTTCTTGGATTAGGAGCGGCAGGTTGCGATGAAGGCTGGTCTGGTGGTGATGGTGCTGATTGAGCTCGATTCCGCAATGAAAAGGAGCGGGAGAGTGGAGGACGGGGAATAGGGGAATGATCAGAGCGCATATGGATTGGAGCGGATGGTCTACGACGTGAATGAGGATTTTGACGTTGTTGACGAAGCAGATCAGCTGGCGAGCTCGAAAAGACTGAAGTACAGAATAGACTAGGGTTACAGGACGCTTCTGCTTCGGCTCGCCATAGCTCCCTCTCCAAACGAAGCCTGTAGATCTCATCCCAAGCACGTTGAGCATGAGTTCGCTCGGCTTGAGCAGCAGCAGCAGCTCTTTGTTTGAGCGCTTCCAGCGACTGTGAAATACGAGGGTTTGTAACACTCCTGGTGAGCTTGCGAGGATGAGATGGAGCCTCGATCGCCAATTCTTCCATCAAATCGTTGGGGCGTTTGGTACCCGAAGAGGTAGCAGGCCTTGAGAGAGGAGTGGTCACAAATCGAGGTTTAGGGTCTGCATACTTGCCATAAAACCCACCGAGGGTCTCGAAGGACAGCACTCGAAGTCTGACATACGTTGAGTCATCTTGTGACGGTATCAGAGCATCTGAGCCTGCTGGAGACTCCGCTTGACTGGGAATATGAGCATGCTGAGCACTTGCGGAGCGTGCGTGACCGCGTTTGAAAGATAGATTCGCCCGAGGATCGCTTGCAAGAATACCCATGTTTGAGTGCGATCGAGCGCGCGTTGACACCAAACGAGGGGATGGGGATCTTTTGGGCTGCTTAGCTTTCACAAGATGAGGTAATTTGGCTGCGGAAGGCTGTTGATGCGTTTGGTTCAAGGGTGCGGAGAGAAGACCCGGCTGATTTATTGGTGATGTGTGGCTCGACCAAGGTGTAGATTGGTAATGAAATGGATTGATCAAGGCCGGTTGAGATTGACTTGAATGTAGAGCTTGAGAAGGTTTGATAGATTGATCGTGTGAGGTTGAGATAGGAGCTCGACCAAGAGAAGCAACAAATGAATGAAGATTGCTATGCTCGAGTTGATTGGTTATAGGTTTGAATGATGAAGGATCATGATGCGTTGAATTTGTTGTAGAAATAAATGTTTGGGTATGATTGTTTGGAGAAATGAGACGATCAGTGTGATCAACTTGTTGTGAAGTGCTGAGACTTTGACTGTGATTGCAAGAGTGTCGAATGTTGTGTAATAAAGAATGAGAAGTCTTCTGTGAATGAACTTTAGGATTCAACGGAGATTCACCTGTGCGTATGATATACATAGATACATGTCAGTATATCAAGATAAATTGTACATAAACTGAATGAGAAAGGGAATGTTTTGGATTACCTATCCCACCGGATGAAGATGAAAGTTGAGTATGTTGGGAAGCGCGAATCCGCCTACGAGCTGGGTAATGGATCATGAGCACCGAACGTAGTTTAGGTTGAAGGCAACCAGGGTCTGTAAACAACTTTGAGGTAGAGTTATAAAGGGTATTTGAGAGAAGGGCATGAGGAATGATTGTATGATGATGAAGATGATAAAGATGTGAGTGGGTATCACGAGTGGTAGTGGTGGTAGTAGTGGTTCCAGTGGTAGTAGCGGTGGTAGTGGTAGTAGTAGTAGTGGTGGTAGTAGTCTTAGGAAAACTTTCAGTAGAGAAAGGTTGATGAATATGAAGGAAAGATGAATCAGTTGTGATACAATCAGAAAGTAAATCAGCAGTGGATGAAGTCAAATCAGATTGAGAACTAAACGGTCTACGATTAGGTAATAAAGAATGACGAGAATTAGAAGGTGGTAGAGGGAATGTACCCCAAGAATTATAATTAATTAAATGTTGATTACTTGATCAGATGTTGATGTTGATGTTGATGTTGATGTTGATGTTGATTAGAGAAAGATAATGATAAACTTGAACTTGAAGTTTGTTGTTGTACTTTTTGATTGGTTGATGGTGAAGTGTTTTCATGAAAGTTGAAGTTTCTTTGATGATTTGATGTGAAGTGGTCTGATTGACTATAAATCACTCGATCTTCCTCCTCTAAATCATTCAAGTTCATCTGATTGAATAACTTTAAAAGAACTTTACTTTATCAATCTTACTATTCTCGAATTTAAACTTCAAGATACACACATCTAAGACTTCACTAACCCAAACTTAATTGTCAAAGCAGTCCGGGATTGACAGTTGAGAAAAGTTTATATATAGTGAGATAGGTTGACCTGTACTCTGAAGCCAAAAAAAAGGTCTTGCCCAAAGCTTGTAAACAAAAAAACCAAAAGGATGAGAGCAAAAGATGAGTAATGATTTCTCGACCCTTGAAGTTGATGATTATCAATCGAACAATTGAGATTGAATCAGAAGAATGCAAAGAGAAGACAAGGTTTAATAGAAAACATGAAATCGATGAATTCAGTCCACTTTTCTAATGCGCCACAAACAACAATCAAATGGGGAAAAAAGTAAGTCTCACAGAAAGGATTGGTTTAAAGACGCCTTAAATGCTCTTAATTGACCCTCTGACTTCCTCAATGATCCACAAAATCACAAACAAACAAACCAATAATTCTGAATTCAGTTTCAATGCACCGATGCTGAGAACTTGAGTCTTTAAAAGCGAAATGAATTCGATTAGATGATATGAAGAAAAATCCCGATAGAGATTTATTCAAGGTTATCCGTATGAGTCGATTTGAAGATCGTCCCCAAAAAGTTCAAGATTGAAGTACGATAAGTTTGGAGGTATAGAGGCAGATGAGGGCTAATGACCGTTGTTGCGAGCAAGAACCTGTTGGAAAGTGATCATCTTATGGTAATTGATGAAGGATTTTGATCAAATAAAAAAATCAAATCTTCCATAAAAAGTCTCTTGACCGCTTGTGAGCTCTTCAAAACTTTACATAAATATTGATCAAGATGTCAAAAGTTCATCATATTGTTCTTTTGTCACATTCAGTTTCTAAAATATTTTAAATACATGTCAATTCAAATCAAAACACACAAATCATCCTTTCATCTTTGCGTGATTGATCCGTTCTGTTATAAAGAAAATTGACATGAAGACGAACTTTGTATCCTTTCCAACAGAAAATTCAGTGTTTCATGGAATCTGTGAGCCTCATTGTATTGTGCGGTGAGGCGTGAGTTTTGCATAGTCCTGGAATGTGTCACGAGCTCACGACAGGCTGTCCTGTTCCATGAATGGCGGGTTTCACATAAGTGTTAGGCAAAGCCGCGCTGGCCCTCCGAGGGCTCGCGCGCGTGACATTTCATGAACGGGACACAAAAATAAACAGACACCCCCCTTTTACAGGGGAGGTAGTGGTACAACAATAGCTAGGGACACTACAACAGTCAGAGGACTGGTGGGCCCTCGAGAGACTATCTTGGTCCCGGCAACGTGAGGAAATACAAGGCTTAAGAAAGAAACAAGTGATAACAACGGCCATTGACTTTATACAAACAGATGTCCAAGATATAAAAAGAGACAGTGAAACCAAGAGGAGAGGCAGAGAGACAGACCGAGATTTTTTTTTTTCAAGAAAAACCGTTGAGGCGACACATGGTGCGGGTGGGCGGGAATTTTCAGTGAGCCATTCAATGAAGAACAAACGTGTTCCTATGGCAAACACCTCGTTATGGTGTGCATGGAGCTAGGAAGGTAGTTCCATCCGCGCGACGTGCTGTTTGTGGACGAACTACGGCGTGGATGGAGACTTGAGATCCCTGACGGTGTGTGGAGTAGAAGAGCCCCCCACCGACGCTACAGATGTGAAAGGAGAAAGGACCTGGTGCTGCGGAGCGTCAGGGAGCGTCAGCAATAGTCCTATTGCACACATAACTCAACAGATCATGTCTCCCTTGTTCAACACATCCCCCTCGCTTAATAGAGCATCAAACACGAGGAATGTGTCACGAGCTCACAACAGGCTGTCCTGTTCCATGAATGGCGGGTTTCACATAAGTGTTAGGCGAAGCCGCGCTGGCCCTCCAAGGGCTTGCGCGCGTGACATTATGAACGGGACACAAAAATAAACAGACACCCCCCTTTTACGCCATCCCGCCTAGGAGAGAGGAAACCCTGGGTATGTGTGTAAGAGTGGTGAAGGGGAGGCGTAGACGAGGGAACCGAGAGCAACGAGGAGAAAGGGGGTAGACTGAGAATATACAAAGAAAAAAGGCTCACGCTTCAGAAGACTACCTGTGCCCCAAGATGTCCGTCTATAGACAAGGGATGTGCTCTGGTTGTGGCGAGGCGCAGGATAGGATGTCCCCGTACATAGATTTTGAAGGCCTCAGATGACCATCTGCCCAGGTCCTGAATATGGTCCAGAGGCAGTCCGGCTTGCGCATAGGCCGTGGCACCGCCCGAGCTCATTGAATGTCCAGACTTGTTGGACTCAAAAAAGACGGAAGCGGGCGAGGAATCAAGAGCGCGTTGGGGGCACCCCACCAACCGTCAAAAACAGGGGAGAATCAGGAGAAAACCTGGCGTCTCTTTGCAGGAGGTATTGTGATAATGCCTCAATCGGGCAGGCACCTACAATGGCACATGAAGCCAACACCACCGGGCTGCCCTGAAAGAAGGGGTTGGTTTTGCAGTGCAGAAGCAGGTACTTTGTGAAGCCCCCGCACAGCGAGAACAAAAAGGAGGAACGGAGTATGAACTTCCTGGCATTGCAATAGGCCTTTGTGTCCGGGCAGGTCAGCTTGCCAAGCCGATGAAGGCCGTGAAAACCAGCCAGTAGCATCGCGGTGAAGAGGCAGTCGTCGTAATCAGAGGTTGAAGGGAACAAGACCATGATGTAGCACTTGTCGTACACGGCGGGAGTTGGTTGCTAGACGGACGTCTGGGTAGAGGTGTTCAAAGGCTGCGGTGATTGCAGACAGGTAGCCCTGGATAGAGTTTGGGGCAAGCGGTTGGTTGGTGCGAGCAGATAGTGTGCGGCAGGTGTCTGCAGCATACATGCAGAGGTGGTTGACTGATGGAATTGGGGGCAGTTTTTTGCGGACACAGAACTTTAGGAAGGATGAAACCCCAGAAAGATACACTGATTTTGTTGAGGCAGCTAGGCTACGGGCGGCGTCAGCTTCCGCCAGAAGTGTGAGAAACTGACGCCAAGAAGGTTGGTCATCGGGCATGGCTACCGTTGGTAGCCGCCGGCTGGAAAACGGTTGGGGATTGGGATGGGAAGCAATTGTGCTGTTGGTGCTAGCAGGCGGAAAGTGTTGTCCAGGCCGCGGGACAGGGCATTGGCATACTTATTCTTGAGGCCGGGTAGGTGAGCAACCTTAACGTCAGCGCCCGCGCTGACGATTGACCTGACCAGTTCCCGGAAAATTGGTCAAACCAGCAGGATGGGCGAGTGGGAGAGAAACAAATCATGGACGTTCATCGAATCGGAGCAAATAAAGATGTGTTTTGCTCCAGATTCAAGCCCTAGAGCAATAGCCAGGGCTACAGCGCAGAGCTCCATCCAATAGATGTCTCTAGATGGGGCAGGAACCTTGTGTTTGTACCTGACGTGACTGTTGGGCAGCCATATGCCAAGGCCGGTGTTGTTGGCATCTGTGACATACAGGGCTTTGGCGTCTGCCACCGTCCAAACTGAGGCCTCGAGAAAATGTTGACCGTCCGAAGACTCTATGCAATCCGCCAGCCAACGGAGGTTGCTCTGTACCTCCCGGTTGACGTGGATTGGGGCGAACCGGGAGTACTTGTTGTCGAGCTTGTCCCAGGACGGCTGAAGAGCATGGCGCCCGTAGGGGAAGGCGTTTAGACCTCACAATGCCCAACCGAGCATTGTCTGCCAGGCTCGGAGACAGTGACTGTGGGACGAGGTGAAATGGCGTAGCTCCACCACTAAAGCAGATTCCTTGTCGGGGCTGAGAGAAAATGAAAGAGACGCTGCGTCGACGTAGTGCCCTATAATCTCGAGCTGTGGTCCGGAAGGTTGTTTCTTCCATTCCCAAGGGAGGCGCAGTTGGTCGAACAACAGGAGAAGGCAAGCTTGGTCAAGCGGCATGAGGACGTTTCGGAAGGAGACAAGAGAGCTTGAATGGGCGACACCCCAGGTGTCATCCATAAGATTGTTGATCCTGCTGACTCCCATCTTGTTCACAGCAATCCACAGGACTAAGGAGAAGACTGAACACCAGATTTTTGGTGACGCTGCCGAACCAAAGTTTGCACAGTGGTCAGCGTGATAGAGATTTCCGATCTTGAGTATCTGACAAATCTGCCACTGCAGACACATCGGAAGGTTTCGATATGCCCGGGCCACATCACTCTTCCACAGCACAAGGTACCCTAAGCCCTTCAAGACGTCTAGCATGTACGGGCCGAAGGAAGCCAGAGAATGGTATTGGACCCGTGCCTCTTCTTCATGGACCAGGTTGTTCAAGGAAGGCGAGCCATAGCTCATGTCTGTGCATAGCCAAAGTTTCTTTGAACCTGCTTTCGACGCTAGCAGCAGTGGGGAGACTTTCATCCCCGGCAACAGATGGTAGAAGTGAGGTGAGTACCGCCCCGCGGCCATCTCTTCATCCCTAGTAGCTATCAAGGTGTCCGGGTGCTCGTTGCAGATCGAGTGAATATTGTGGTCGACTATGTCTGAATTGGGAAGGTCACACAAAGGCCAAAATCCGTGAGTTAGGCCCAATAGTACCGAGTCAACAAACAGCCTGTTGGGGTGGTCAGTCAGCAGGTGGCGGGACATTGGCACATTGATAGGTGAGACGATCTTGAAGATCTCCGGGTATTGGCTGAGTGCGTAGGAGGCGCATGGGTCTTCGGCAATGGGAGGTGGGCGCGGTAGAGGACGTGCCATCAGGCTTGAGTTTATGGCGTTCGAATAGCCCTGCGACGATTGCCAATTCCATTCGAGCCCCCTTCTAAAGTGTCTGGTTGCGTAGTTCGCTGACACCGGGTCGGTAAGTGAATTGTTGACTTCGCGCACTACCTTGCTGCACAGGTACTTCAGGGGCAGATCATGCAACCTGGTAATGTTGCTCTGTGAGAAAAAAAGGGCACAGAAGACAAGGGCTTTGTAAGCCATGTGTCTTGTGCAGGATGTGGGCAGATAGTGGTATGTGGTACGGCATCTCTGGCTGGTAAAGGTGGTTGATGCCACGTGAAGGTTGAGAGGTGACAGATCGTGCGGGACTTACTTCGTGTGTGTGTAGCTGAGCATCCATTGATGTCGCAGATGTTGTGGATTTGCCCATTTTTGCATGGGTCGGCGCACCAGCCGCTATTCCAGCTACCACAAATCTGCTGGTTTGTCGGAGTGCCTTTTGCAACTGTTTGGAGGCAACTTAGTCAGTCTTTGGTAGACAAGTGATTGTCGTCACTGGAGTCAAATCTCATTCGATATGAGACACTCACTAGGTTTGATCGCACCGTGCCAAACAGCCTTTGGAGCCTGAGTGCTTGGTGTTTTCCTCCTACTCGGGGTAGGAGGTCTCCTGAGAGGAGCAGCATTTGGTGTGCTAGATGTGGTAGGGTTGCAAACCCAAGGGGCAATGTAAAAGTTGTCAGGTGTGGTTGTTGACCTTGCTGAAAGCAATTCTGGGTCGTTGAAGTCGCAGAGGCACAGTGCAGGGCGTGTTGCAATGAGAATCCTGAGTCTGGCGTCATAATCGATGATTTGTGACCAGTTGCCTTGGTTGGCGAAAACGTTGGCCATTTCCCGGATGTGTTTGAAGTAGGCGATGACATCCAGCTTCGAGTTTGGAAATGCAAAGATGATTGCTTCGGCGATGAGGTCAATGGTGTTGCGCCAGTCTCTTTCTGATGTGAAGAGATGGCGTATAGATTTGCAGGTATCAGTGGGTTTGGGTGCTTTCTTGGATTCGTAATCCAGAGGCCTGAAAACCTTCGCTGCGCAAATGTAGTAGCCGCGGACCAATGAGGGGACAAGAGAGAAGGGGAAGCCAATTGGGTGGTATACGTTTCCGTTGAAGATTTCAACCGACTTTGAGAATCCGATCTCTCTATAGGTCTCGACGTCATCGGCCCATTGTTGGGCTTTTGGTGGGAGTGTGGTGTTGCTTTGCGCGATACCGCGGCTGCATGGTGCCACAAGTTCTGGCTCGTCGTCGCTCGAATCTCCGTCAGATGAGGAAGAAGAAGAGTTGGATGAGGAGTCTTCATCTCTCTTTGATCTTCTGCTTTGTTTTGATTTCCTTTTCTTCTTACCCTTTCTTTTTCCTGACTTGTTTCCCTTGTCTTTAGGTTCGACTTCATTGGGTAGGTTGTCTGGACGGATTTTGGGAGGGTTGTTGGCTTGCTGCCCGCCTTCTCGGCGCAGAGCGTTGGCTTCTGCGGCGCCCGTTTGGCCCAGTCGCCTGTTTGGTTCCGGTAGAGGGGGCAGGTCTCGCTGTTCTTGTTGACCTTCCGGACGTGGTGGTATTGGTGGAGGTGGGGGCTGCTGTTGTTGGTGAGGTGGCCGTCCTGGGGGTGGCTGGTATCTGGGCCTAAAGAATCTGAATTTGTTTCTGGGCAAAACAACTGGGGGAGTGTGCTTGACAGGAATGTCGGGGTGCAGTATGAGACCTCTGATTGCAAAGGTGGGTCGTCCATTTTGCGTGTTGAGTTCTCTCGCTGAGAGGGCGAAGTCTGAGAACCTGGGCAGGAAAAGTGGATTGGTGTATGGCACGATCCTTGCAAACCTGTCTCTAAGTGACCATAGGTCGATGTGTGAACTTCCTCCTTCTTGGATGTATAGTTGTAGCGCCGCTGCAAGTTGTTGTTGTATCTGGTTCGCGTGTGGTTGCATATGACAAGGTGGTGCATTTTCTTTGTTGATCAGGAGGCGCAAGTTCATGATGCTGTACTACTATGAACGTGGTGCTGATGCGTAATAGAGGAGTAGTGTTTAGACTAGGTGGAAAGACAGAGTTCTGCAGCTAGCTACTGAGACGGTATTATTTTTGGAAAATTAGGATGTATAAGATTTGTGATTTCAATTCTTAACTTTGTGGGTTGTTTACAACCGTCTCTGACCTCTTATACTTGTTTCTGTTTGTCTATGAGATACCTTACTTGTCCGTTGTGTGTCTACCTTCGTAGAATAATTCCTTTTTGACATGAGATTCTACTGTCATTACCTTGTCCATGTGAGTATTATTGTATTGTGATAGCTTGATGTTAGAATTTTCAGTGAGCCATTTGATGAAGAACAAACGTGTTCCTATGGCAAACACCTTGTTATGGTGTGCATGGAGCTAGGAAGGTAGTTCCATCCGCGCGATGTGCTGTTTGTGGACAAACTACGGCGTAGATGGAGACTTGAGATCCCTGACGGTGTGTGGAGTAGAAGAGCCCCCCTTTGATGCTACAGATGTGAAAGGAGAAAGGACCTGGTGCTGCGGAGCGTCAGGGAGCGTCAGCAATAGTCCTATTGCACACATAACTCGACAGATCATGTCTCCCTTGTTCAACACATCCCCCTCGCTTACACCGCGAATATAATGTATTTTTCCGAGGTGAAAAATGGTTACATTTATTTCACAAAATGATTAAAAATGCATTAATTCTGCATTAATTCTGCATTATTAATCATTTTGTGCATTAATGTCAATCACTTCTGCATTATTAATCATTTTGTGCATTAATGTCAATCACTTTTCACCTTGGAAAAATACATTATTTTTGCAGTGTTAATAGAGCATCAAACACGACAAGTATTGCAGTGTATTTATGAACAGGTGATTGACGGGTCAGACAGTCACACCCGAATCAATGGTTCCCCATTAAGAACTCCTCCGGTAGCCTCCCGTGCATTGGCAACCTTGCCAAGAGCCAATCGCTGCCAATTGTCAATCATCCATCCACAGAGATATGGATCCAAAGCAATACCCGTTATACATAACAACGCATATGGTCAAGCAGATTCCATGAAAAATCTTTTGCCGGCACCAAATTTACGGAAATCCTTTGTCAAAGACTTTGGTCTGTATGACTTCACTCAGCAAGAAGATGATTCTTGCAGGTGTTAGCCAGCTTCATATCACCATGGTGCTCTACAAACAGTCAAAGTTGTGTACCAATCTGTTTGCACTCAGTAATGGGATATGGTCAAATTGGAATATAGAAATTTCTTTCTACAGACTGCCTCAAAGGTTTATTTGTTATTCAACTTTTTTGGTTCAGGGAGGGTAGGGCTATATAGGTGTGCCATTTTGGCAATGTTGGCAGAGTCAGACCACTTTGGTGGACACCTTTGCCAATATTGTTGACTCCTTGGTTTGTCTCAAGTTGTAAGGTTCTCTATGTTGGAAGTCTTGATCAACAGAGACCATGCACACTTGTTGTGTTGGTGTGATCTTGATGGATCATACCAAAGATCAAAGGCTTCTTTGTCATAGACCTGGAAGTCACTGGTTCATTGACAAACAATCAATCAAAGAACCAGCTTTGGACAACATCTTGAATAGGGATCTCTCAGATCAGAGCTAGAATATTTAAGCTGTGAACAAATTGATTTCTATTCCAAAATCTTCCACTACATCAGACCAATCCATTTGTTAAAGTGACTTCTGTTGCTTCTGATGAGCTTCCTCAACTCTCGGGGCTGGAAAGTTGAAAACCCGCGAATATTCGGGCTGACACCCGGTACCAGTCTCCCGCATACATTCACACTCACACGGTTTGAAAGGCAAGGTGCTTTGGAGCTCTTCATCTTTCAAATCAATTTTTCGAATCAAAAGAAAGCTTACAAAAACAAAATGAGTCACCCGAATCACAGTCATGATCATGGATGTTGTTCTCATCAAGCTGGAGGTATACCCGATGACGAGCATCTTAAACCAGGAGAAGGTACACAAGGTAAGTTTAAAACTTGAGAAGAACCTGATTTGGATCTGGGATTTTATTAATGTCACATCGTGTTATCGGGAATCTCAATTAGACTTTCTTTACTCAAAGGTCAATGATTTTATCATATATATATCAATCAGAAATATGTCTCAAGAAACTTAATTCGAATATTTCCTTGGCTTTAAATAGATTGATCGTGATCAAATCACAAGTTGTAATCTCGATCCAGAAAACCCAGCCAAGAATTGTATAAAACCATGGTCAGATCGAATGGATGATACGATGGTGGGCAGAACTCGTATAACGACATCAAATTCAATTCAACGTTCTTTTTTCGTGTATAATGTGATAACTTTCTAATGAAAGTATAAGGGATTGTTGGCTGTTGATGGGTGGCGGGGGGATTGGGTATAGTTTTCCGAATCGGATACCGATCAACAAATGATTATTAGGATTCCTTTTACTGGTTCTGTTAAATTAAGATCTATCTTAATTCGAGGGATTCCAGGCAATTTTGCTCCTACTCAAGTCAAACTAGTAAGCTAACTATTGTCATATTGTTCTGGATGACATATCATACTAACATCTTATCAATTCTTTGTAGTTTGCAAATGAACCTGGTCTAGACTTTGATACCCTAGAAACATGTACACCTACCCAAGTGCTTGAGATTCCTACAACAGATGAACTAGTAGAGTTCCCAGTACGGTGAGTGATCATTTGCGGTATATCATTTTTCAAGTGAGGAGCTAAAGAAAACTTCTATGACATCAGCGTCGCTAAATTTTCATCAGTGAGCATTTTAAGTTTGTTCATCGATGGTGATTCATCAGGTTCCAAAACACGAGTTTATTTCCTTGGGTTCAAAGGAGAATTTAGCGCAGTAAGTAATCTCAAAGCTACATAGTTGAGCCCAATAGAATTATTGATCTGTGAGTTATTCCTCAACAGCTGTCTCGCAAACCAGTCATAGCCATTTATGAAGCTCAAGCTAATCCCACTGATCATGAGAAGATTAGTGGAATGGATACCCAAATGGGTCGAATGATATGATTATGCCAACAACCTTAAAATCACATTTTGTTGGATATGTAAAGACTTTTCTTCCACTTTGTTTGTATGATCGATTACCACCTTGTTTCCTTTGAGTCCAAACCACATGATCAAGTTATCGTATGTTCCGCATCTATATCATCGCGATAAACTATCTGCCTGACGTCAGGAAAGTCGAATTCCCTTACCATCGTGATCTTATCAGGGAAACTCCACAATGTAAGCGGTCCAAAGCCCGGGGAGCACACGGGAGTTGACAATGCAATCATGACTTAGCCTCACGGCGCCCATTGAAATGACACGTTTCAGTCGTCAACATGTATTGAGTCCGTCAGGCTATGAGAACTTGAACCAACGGGTCTCATCGGATGTGTTGATTAATCATGAGCCCATGCAACCCAGCTTAGCCTGCTAAGCACGACTAGTACAACATGATCTGTTATTGTTATCGTGTGTGGATCTGGGGATATTCAAAGTCAAAGAATCACGAGTTTTTGATTTCCCATGGATTTATGATGAGATTTTTTATCATATCTCGCAGATTTTTCCACTCTGGTTCATTTAGCAGGGTCAGCCACTTCCGACTTTGACCGTTTTCTGTCTCTGCTATGATCACCCGATGCCAATAACGATGCCCCAGGCTGCACACTGAAGAAGAAAAAGAAATGACGTTCTATCACCCACTAGTGCGAAACGATATCACCCGCATATAACTTGAGGAGGATGTAATTTACTTAGCCAAGTCAGTTGCCTCTAAAGCCATTGCTGCCATCGCTACTGTCGTATTGTTTATATCTGTCCTTTGTTTTTCCTGAATTCGATCAGATAAACCTGTAAGTATTTTTGCTGTCGACTCTGCATCACTTATTGTCCGTTCCAAGGTGTGATGGCCGGGTAAGGGACCTTTCCGCCCAGCATATCGCCACACCTGTTTGTCGGTCCGAGCAATGAAAAGTAATCAGTTATATGATTGATTTTTTGGGCTTGCATGATGTATACTAACCATCTTTTGCTCTTCGCTCAAAGTTGAGTGTCTAAAGGCTAATCTACCATTTGGCACATTGGTCTTGTGGATCGCGTTTCCCTCTACACCAGACTTATACCAATCTGGTCCCAACCTACATCATCCCCACCAAAAGACACATGAGTATCTAATTCGAACGCATGTCTGTCATAACAAAAGTAGAATAACAGACCAGTGCTTTTTGATACTCATTTCAAACCCAGATTGGATCACCGAGTTTCGTGCAAGTTCGCACATGTCTCGAATTAGAAAAAGATTGTCATTTTGAAAACTTTAGCAATGATATAGGTGCTTTGGCGACAGAAGATAATGACTGAGAAGACTGACCTGCTGGCGAGAATCGATAAATCTGAGCGGCAACACTGTATTCTTCAAGCAATGGTTCCTAAAAAAAGATGCCATGTCAATATACCATGCATGTAATCAACGAACAAAAGTGACCCAAACCTTTGTGAAATGAAACTGCAGTCTGCGCCATTCAATGTGGATGGTTAAACGCGAAAACCAACCGATAGGCCAAGAAGTGAATGTTTGAATAAAACAATGAGCTCACTCATCCCCATTGACTTGTGATAACGTAGACTTACGGATCATCCGTACTCAAGCTGACATTGAGACCTGTGCGGAAAAAAAGCGGTAATGGATTTCGCTCATAGGTGAGAAAGAGTGCGTTGTTACTGAGGGGGCTCATCGCCAGTCCAATCTGCTTAAGATAGAACATATATTGTAGTGCAGGGACCTTCCGTAGAAGAATTCCATGAGATATTGAGTGAGAGGTCAGGAAAGCGGAGGTAAGATGATCCGTATCTCCAGCCTCTCCCGCATGAGGTCTCAACACAAATGTATTGAAACCACGCGCGGCCCTCCAGTTATTGAGTGAAGCCATATTAGCGTAGAGGTAATAGATCCAGTATGAGTACGGTGGGTTTTGTTCAGTACGCCAATCTTTCGGAAGTGGGTACTTTCGATATATCCTGTGAATGGGCAAACAGATCGCAGACGCAAGTCAGAAAGTGCTCGCTGAATCTGAGCCGATGAACCAGATTTGATGTCTTGTACTCACCTTTTTTCAGGCTTCGATTCGTCATCGACACAATCGAACCCCACCACCCGTTGCAAAAAGACATATAGTTCAGGATGACTAGCTGGATCTTGGGTCACTTCGAAAAGAGGTTCAAACACATCTATCACAAAAACCGATCACCATATCAGCCTTGCCCAAGTTCTTATCGCACATCATATTCCATGTAACTGGTGGTATGAGCGAAAGTAAGCAAATCAGATGTAACTGAACTCGTGATGAGCTGCGCAAAAGAGTCAATCAATCCACTTCGTTTGTAAACGTCGTAGAGCCTCGGAACTTGAATCAACCAGCGGACATTGTTAGAGAACAATTTGTTATTCACAACCCATTTTGCTAGCTTATCCCATTCATCCTTCGACCTGTGTTCAATACCATAACGTATTGTAAAACCAGGGCAGAATCAGTGGATATGATCCAGGTTCATTTCTGTCTTGAGCATCTATACAGTGGACATGAAGCTCACCGGCCATATATGGACAATCGATATTCAGCTTGCTGGTATTTACCCGTTTCTAAGTCTGTCATGACCTCTATTGACAAAGAAAGAGATCGAATCAATCCACAGGTTGACACCGAGTGAATGAAGCAATCTGACCTTTGGTGAGTTCTGCAAGGTACCGTCCTTGGATAAGGTTATCTGTTTTCAAAAAGATTTCTCGTAGTCTTGACTCTCCAATAGGATTGTACTTCAAGTTGAATCTGGTCCAATGGTTTACGTGATTCGTATCAGTTCAAGTCATAAATGGACAAATTGAAATAAAGAGATTTAAAACGAGACTGTCTCACTTGTCAAATCGATGAAATGAATCGTTGTGAGCATGCATGTCTAATGTATCAATTGATAGATCATACGCCGTCAAGTTGAGAGAATCAAACACTTCCCTCAGTGTGAGGTAGTGTTCATCTCTAAATATCACAACGTCCTGTTTTTCGAGGTCAGGTCAGGATATAGTAAAATATCAAAAGAGTGAGAACGTGTATGCTGAAAGTATCTTACCTCTGAACTTCTTTTCATCTTGGATTTGATGAACCGTAACAAATGTTTCTGATTCATACTTGCTGTGTGATGAACGTGTGTATCAACTTTCCGAACGTTGTAAAAATCCCTGGATCGCGATTGGATGTAGAATTATGGAAACAAGGCAACGATGAAATTTGATCAATGCCATGTTCCGCTACCAACTCGAGTGAAAATTTTAATGGAAGAGACTTTAGCCAAATGGCAGACGAGCCTATTTTTTGAAGGCAGCTTCCCATGTCATCACACGAAGGAATATTGCGATGCGGTAAAAGAGTCACAGAAAAACCAACCTATGAGGCACCCGTTTCATGTCTGCCAGTTCCTGATACTCGTTCAAGAGAACATACATATTCCACTTGCTTTCCAGGAATTTGAGTCTTCGCCATGCAAAGCTCTTCGCCGGTCCGTTCGATATGACATTCAATACATAATCTAAATCAACAAAATATTCCTTGATTGTCGGAATATCGTAGAGTGGCTTAATTTGATCGGATCCATAAACTTGGTAGACACCCTGAGTATCTAGCTTATAGGTATAATCCCTCGTCGAATCTCGTCCTGGAATTTCGCAAGCATCGAATTCAAACGGTTTAAGAGACTCTGGTGAATTTTCATCGACTTTTGACCGATCTGATCGTTTTACATGTGTGGGTGAGTGCCAATGAGGCTTGGGAGGGTTTGGATAAATCTTCCAAGGTGGGTAAGCAGTTTCTTGATCGCCTTCAGGTTTGTAGATACCATCATAGGATTGTGGGTTGTCCTCGAGTCGCTGTTTGGATCGAATGATATACTTGTCACGAAGATCTAGACAATTTTGAAATGACTCATAAAGTGAGCGTAAGTCTTGACTAAAGGCTAGCTCGGCATTTGAAGCGTCAGCATCTTGAGATGTTGTATCCGGATCAATTGAGATATCATCTTTAGACGAAGATACGTTGCCATTCGAAGAATTGAAATTGGAGTGTTGGAGCTTGCCGCTCAGATTAGGTCGTGATATGGAAGGATTAGTGATTGAGCCGGAGCTATTGGCTTTAGACGAAGTGGGCCGAGTGCTCTCGGAGTTGACCAGGGCAGTGGTAGTGGTGGACATCTCAGCAATCCCCAACGCACTTACACCCGGCTTTTTTGTCGGCGAGCCTTCAGGCAAGGAAGGATGATGAGCCCAATATTTCCCGTCTGCCTGAATGATATAGGGCGAATTGATTGAAAAAAGAAGACAGTAGGTTTATCTCAAGTTCAAGTATAAAATGATCGAGATGAGGTAAGGTAAGGAGACAAACGTCTTGGATTTCACGTTCTTCTTTATAGTCATAAAATGCTTTACGAAAGTTGATAGGCGTAGGTGGCTCGCTGGAAACAGGTGGAGAAAGTAAAGATACTGGAGATGCTTTGGATGATTCAGGAGAATCGAGCGGTAGTTGATCGGCTGAAGCAGACATGGTTTATCAAGAGTTGGATGTTTGACTTTGTACGCTAAGCAGTCTTTTTTTGATGATGATTCTGAGAGTCTGAACTTATGTTAGCTGACGATATAGTTGGTATCCTTAGTTTATGTATGATTAGTTTCAGTAGTTGTGTATTTGTGTAAGTAAAAGGGAAAGTTCTTGATGAAAGTGATGATACAAAAGTCAAGTTGGTTGATATCTCAAAAGAAGGAGAATGACCAATCAAGTCAAGCTATGATGTGATGTGGTTCTTAAAGCGGTCATGAAATTTTCTGGATTTTCTTCAAAGTTCATGGCTCTGCCCCAGGGCTGAAAACCCATATTACAGTATGTAATGACATCCACGTGACATGCTCAGTGGTGAATCCCTCCTGATCACGCTGATATTTAACATCTTCTTCAGGTTCACTCATGATCGCCACCCTTAAACCCTTGACTATTCACTTTTTCACAACAGACTCGTCATCATACCCAACATGTGATCACCAACCTGACATACTGATTTACTGATACAAATCACAAGGCGTTGAAGAACCTGTGGAAATGAGTTGTGACACGGCATATGATCACATGCCTGGAATGTTCCTTGCACCACTTTCTGAATAGTGTATCTCAAGAGTAAAGAACAAACCCTTGACTAACCTCGAGCCTCACACGAATATCTCAAATTTAGTACCATTTCATTTCTCACATAACACACGGAGCCATAGTTGGACCACTATAGCCAACCTTCTATGTGTTCACATGAATGAAAAGGTGTTGAGTTCTACATACATTACGAAGTAAATTCTAGGGATCAGAACCAGTGGTAAAAGTCATGGAAACCCCAGAAGTCCAGGTTAAATTCTCAGGAAAGCTCAAGAGATAGTCATTGAGTTAAGTTTCACCCTCAAGTCGATTTGTTTTGATTGACTAACTGTAAAGAATAGACTCGACATAAGTAGAGATTGATGTGACAATAAAATCATCAGCACGCATGAGGTACTCGAGAAATGGATAAAGTTCCCTGAAAGGCACGTGTTTCTTGTCCACTGATTCTTGGATTCTTACAGGAGCCACAGCCAAGAGTAAGTCAGAATGAGGATCTTAATGGGGCACTTGTTGCTGATCCAGAGATCAGTTTATAGGATCAAGTGATTAAAAAGAATGATACCCAGATCATTTTTTTCAAGATTGAAACATCACTGCTGAAGATAAAAAAGCACAGAGTGAAAGTGAAATATATACAATTATTTGGAAACTAGAATGCTCATAAACAGAAAGATACAAAAGAGTGAACTTCATAAAAATCGAGAAGAGTGAATCAATAGGATTTCACAGTTTAGCCAATAACGGTGAACTGGAAGGTTGAGAAGGACTTATTGAAATCGAGCATCTGTTCAAAGATGTTTAAACAACCACAACAATTTCAAGGATGTGGAAGGAGTACTCGGAAGCTCAATTTAGATTGAGAAGGTGTAGTAGCATGACGAGAAGGATTCTTGTACGTCGATCCAAACGTCTTCTCAGTATCCCGTCGATTCGAAGCACCAAATCCAAAGTTTGATTCCTTAGGTTTGTTAAACCAATTTTGAAGTTTAGTTGAAGGAGTATGGGTTGAAAGATCAGTTTCGGACCGTTTAGGTGGTCGACGAGCTGGGAATTGAAAAGCTTTTCTCATGGAAGAAGTCGGTTTCGGATTAGATGAATGATCTTCATACTTACGGTACGGATCATCGGACGTGCCAAGTAAGCTTTGAGAATCGTCTGTTATCATACCTGACCATGGTCTGTCATATAGCTCAACTGGTGCAAGCAACCTACGTGGTTCTTCGGGATCTACTGGAAAGTTGAAGACAAAATATCAGTAACATGATCCTCAGGAAAAACATATCAAGTAGAAGAGTTAACATACGTGTTTTCTGCCTTCGCTTCCTTGGCCCTTCGATTGTACGAGAAGTGCTGGGTGGGTTTAATGTCTCGGATTCAATGAGCGGTTGTCTCTCATCAAGTTTACATTGATCTAGACTGAAGATGTGATCAGCTTGAACGGTATGGTTCCGATTAGTAAGATCAGTCGAACGTTTTTGAGAATGAAATCGACTCAAAGGAACATATCCTTCAGCCAAAGCAGTTGCCGGTCCTAATGGTTCATCTGGATAAATCTCAAATGACGTACCCCAGAGTGAACCCGATTCATCACTTTCTGAATCCGATCCTCTACGTACTTTTCGAATTTGATTACCGATCCAATTCACAGCTTTATTGGAGCCTGTGCCAAGCTTCTCTCGTAAGGCAGGAATCGCATCAGTCGATATCTTTCGGCGGTGACTGAGACGAGTGCGAGTTAAGTCTTCTAGCATTTCACAGTTCGAGTTAAGGTGGTTGAGTTGTGGAAGATATAGGTAGAGATAGGGTTCCTAAATTTTGCAAGGTATATTGAGGGTGAAAAAAATATAAAGGTTGAGGTTTGAAAGCAATTGAGGAATTATGAGGTTGTGGGAAGTGGGGAGTACGACACGGAACGTTTAACGAGCCGAATCATTCAAAGGTCATGATGATTCGAATTGTGTGTGTTTGCTTTCTGGAGCATTTGACTACGAGCGAATGCCAAAGCGATTAGAAAATCGGAAAAGATAATACACACTTTCCCAAAAGTTGAACAACATTTTGGACAGTCAGGCTTTTGGTTCCAGGAGTCATTGGCATTCCCATGCCTCCTTTCGGTGTTTTCCTACGAAACTCCTTTCTACAAACACAACGTATGTGCTCCAGTCTCTAGAGGCGAATCATATTGTTCGCTGTCACGATTGATCTCCGCCGAGTGATCATCTCATGACTTAAGCATGAGGGAATTCATAGATCACATGTATATCAAGTTGCTGTATAGAGTGGTGTGGATGTTGAGCCCGAGTTCAGGTACTTTCTTCCTCCATCAAGAATCTGGATGAAATTAGTGGTCCGTCCCAATGTCATATGGACTTTTCTCACATGTGATGATGACTTTTCGAAAAGCAAATTCAAGAGTATTTTTCATTTCTTGGAAAATAAAATCGAATCGAGTGAATTCTAGAAGTGAGAGACAAAAGCAGAACGCCTTTGAGATGAGCCATTTAAGCTTAAATTTAGAGATATGTATACTTAATTAAGTTGTAATTAAGGGTTAAATGGTTTAAAACTGTCATCGGTGGTGGGTTGTGAAGTGAATTGATCGAATATGTAAATCCCGATGACGATCAAATGAAGAACCTTTGATGTTTTCTGATAAACTCCTTTCTTTCTTTCTTTCTTTGATTGATTGATTGATTCCCCTTTCTCATTAAATGACTTCAACTCATCTTCAACTCATTCAAAACATTTCAACCTCAATCAAATAACAATCCATCAACCAACCAATCAACCGAACCATCAACTCATCTCATCAATTCATCAAGATGGGTTTCTTATCACTTTTCAAATCAAACCAATTATCTAACTCTCCTGATGCATTTGAAAAAGAATTGGCTCAATTAGAACTCAAAATCGAAAGACATCAAGATAGATTACAAGCTATCAAAGAACGTGAAATCTCTACTACCTTTAATGTTACTACTTATTCTTTATTGTTTTGGTCTGCTTATTCCGCACTTTGGTATATGGGATGGGGTTGGTCATATTGGAAAACATCATTAAATCATCAAGATGAATCTCATCAAACTAATTCTATTAATCAAATCTTGGAAATCACTCCCATCATCTTGATTCCGATTGGGTAAGTCATTTGATCTTCATCTCTCTTTGAATCACTTCATCCTTATGTGATTTAATTTTTTTTTTTAAAAAAATAGGTTAATCTTTACAAGACAACTTTTTCAATCTTGGTATACTCACAAACATGAATCTGAACAACTTCAATTACGTCAACTTCAAAAACAATTAAGGGAAAAGGTTGAAGAGCTTAAAAAGAAGACATCATATTATACGACTCGTGAATTGTTGGAAAGATATGATGATAAGCTAAAAACTTCGAATGTTTGTCTTTCGATTCATTTTACTGACTCAAACCTACCATCTCGAATTGTACTGAAGCCTGATTTTCTTGTCTTTTCTAGAACCCATTGAACAGAAAGATGGGTGACCGTCCATCACCAATGTCAACCCCTGATACTCTTCGACAACGTCATCCTCCCTCAACCCACTCACCCGCACCTCCTAACTCACAACCTCCTAACTCGATGCCTTCCATCAAACCGCCACCAAGCCAACCACGAGGTTCTCCATCAGTTCCTTCGCCCGCAGGCAGTCAAAGAGGATGGGCTGATCGGTTTGCCGAGGCTTTATTAGGTGATGATGAAGCTAAACCTGAAACGAAATATGCTTTGATATGTAAGAGGTGTTTTAACCATAACGGATTAGTGAGACAAGAAGAATTAGATTCGATTCGTAAGAAAACCTTCCGCTTTGTGATATAGGATAGATTTGAATGTGAATTGATTTGAATGACAATCTTGGAAATCTTTTCTTAGAATATGTGTGTCCTAAATGTGGAACATTCAATCCTGCGAAGGTTCCTCGATCTCATTCACCAGCTGGAGACGGTTTACCTCGAAGTGCTTCTGCTCATCCATCTTATGGTCGATCATCTCTAGATCCTTTTAAAGCTACTTTTGCTCATCCTACATCCACGATAGATGAGCAAACGGGTGAAGATGGGGGTGGGAGATACCTTAAGGCTTCGAAACCGGCTTATTCACGGAAATCACTTGGAATCACCCCTTCAGCATCATCTGATCGGATCGCATTGAAACAACAGAAGAGAAGTGTCAGTTCGACTTTACATGACAAGACTACTACGATAAGAGAACCAGTGGAAGAAGAAGAACCGGTGGAAGAAGAAGAACCCACTCAATTTGATTCAGGCCATAGTGATTCTTCCGAGTCCCGACCCGAAGATTCTAAAGACCCTCGACCTACTCGTCACTCTGATGTCTCTGACGAATGAACGATGCAGCGCTCACAAAAAAACAAATAATAAGATCGGTACTGAATATATATCCAACCTTGATAGACTTTCAATTAATTCATTGAAACTGGTAACCTCAATGATTTTCGTATCTATAGCTAATCTAATTCACATTGCTAGTCTTTCTCTCGGAGTTTTATTAAGTCATGAAAAAAAAAACATTTTTTTGGGAAAGTGAAGCATTTACAGTTTATGATATAAAGATATAGCTTATTACTCTTTTTTCTGATTAATCTTGAGTGACGGAGTGTTCCTTAGTTTGCTTTGCTTTTGTTTGTTTGTTTGTTTATACTTTATCAAAAAAATAAGATGGATGTATATAAATTTTTAAGAGATAGGAGACAATCATTGCGCAACACTTAACTTATATAGATTTGGGTATAGATTTTCTTTGAAAAGAAGTCTGGCTATCATGATAAAGAATTGGTTTGATTGGTGAGTGAGATGGGATCACTCAAGGGTAAACCTTTAAGCCTGGTGATGATTCGGTGCTCGAACTTCTGCCTCCAAGGTTTGGGATATCCCGTCTGGAGTTTTCAAAGCAAGTTGAGGTGCCATGTAGACCAAAAAGAGCGTTGAACCGAGAAATGTGTGAAATGACACGTGAAAGGGACTGGCGAACTTGTGAACTGGCGAATACAGCCAGAATGATCAATCGGGATTGTGCAAACTTAAATCCGTTAACTGGAGTTTAGTCGAAACATTTAGTCCACCACCACTCAACCACCTCGTCATCGTCACATCATCAAGACCTGTAAACTGAGAAGACCTTCCTTTGCTTCAATCAAATGGCCAACGTACAAGACCCAGCTATTCAGGCCGGTGAGCCATTTTTAAATCATTCAAAACAGTCTTTCTTTATGAAGATGTATGACTCGGATTTCTAATACAAGATGATGATGATTTGTAGCATATGACGATGTAAGGAATGATAAAACCACCTCGAACTGGTTTGTAGTTTTTCTTAAACCTTACCACTAAATTGAACAATCAATCATCTTAAGAAAGTTACTCATCTAAATGCCATTTGTGTTTTTTTACGTCTTAAAATCGGTTTGATTGTCAGTTAGGCTTTTGTTGAATTATGAATCGGAGAAAAGTGATAAACTTTTACTTAGTGAGATTGGGAATGGTGGATTAGATGAATTGAAAGATAAATTAGAAGCTTCTAAGGCTTCATTTGTTTATTCTAGAATTGTTGAGTGTTATTATTTATTTATTTTTGATTCTCTACATCATAAATGTTTCGGATGTTGATGGTTGATTCTTTTTTTTCTTTTTGGAACGGTTTTGGTATTGATGATTTCATGGTTTCTTTCACCAACTTGATATGGGTTGGATATTCATGGATTCGATTCGATGTAGACTTATGCTAACGATAAAGAATCACAACGTCATAAATTCGTTTTAATCATTTGGATAGGATCAGATGTGAAAGTGATGCGTAAAGCTAAACTTAGTGTTCATACGGCAGACGTTAAGACGGTCTTACGTCAATTCAGTATTGAAGTATATATATTCTACTTTATCTTGTGAAATGATTGATGGGTTTTGATTGAGTTTGATGTGTTTGTTTGGTTTAGGTGCCTGCGAATTCTTTCGATGATCTTAATGAAGAAGATATCGTGACTAGGTTAAGGAAAGTAAGTCGGTTTAGATAAACACATCTGATCAATTTACTCTCAATTGCTGAATCATAATGATCATGGTTATAGGCCGGAGGTGCATCCTATGATAAAGCCTGATCAAGAAATCACTTACTGCTTTCGAGTGGTTTTGATCATAAGCTTGGTTCGGATCTTGGTATTTTCAAATCAAGTTTGTATAGATGGATGTTGTTGTATTTGTTTTTAGTACAGCTAGTATCAGTTTAGAGTAAAGTTTGATGGAATTCATCTTCAGATCGTAACCTAATTTGTCAAGTACTGTCTGCACTCATTTTAACATTTGTGATGGTCTTATTCGGCTTGGGTATTGCTCATGAATCATTACTTTGATTATGTCTCTCTCTCATTCTTGCTAACTGATAGTTAAGAAGTTGTTTAGTGATAAGGCATGTGAAGGACATCTTTGTTCCACGGTCTGATTACCACAGACGCCCTGATCATACTCTGGCATTTTGTTGACGTCTGGGTTGATCTTTAAAGAGAAAAAATGGGAAGACAGCCGGTCTATGAAAGAGATGTACGCTAAAGTATACATCTTGTTTTGGATTTAACGATATCAAAGATCAACCTTCAAACTTTGATTTAAACCCTCTCTTGCCATTCACATGTTACGATTTTTCAGACATCATGATCATGGTCGGAGGATGATGGGCTGAGAGACCGTCTAACTTAATTCCCTACAATCTACCAATGTTTGAATTGATAAAATAAAGCCTCTTCGATGTTGATTAGGCTCATGTTTTTCAAAAACACATTGTTTGACTTGTGCTGAATAACTGCTGGCATCTTCTACTTTTGAGATTTACCTGTTGTATTTTATATTCAACTCTTTACTTAACAGGTCAATGGTTTTCTGTGGTTGTATGATATATCTGTTCTTCATCAGCGTAGATGAAATGGCTTGGGCTTGATATCATGTGAGCTACCCTGATCCTGATGATCATTGAAGTTGATTGATATGATATCACTTGACTTGCTACGGCTGAAGCGATCATCAGGAACCGAGTCATGCTTTAAAAATTCGATCAATTCAAGGACTTGCTGTGATTTTGATGAAAAATTGAGACAATCATCAAGGATGAGTTCAAAACTGACGAGCTTATCAATAAGACAAAACAAGGGCAAAGATGCTGTGATGTTTGAGATTGATGAATTTCTCAAATTGGTAAAATAAAATCAGATTCTCTTTCCCCTTTTACCTACTTAAGAAATCTATTCACCTTCCCTGAAATAAAAGTTTGTATCACTCTTCTTCCCTTTTTGCTTCATTGACCAACGCAAATATTTAAATATTTCCTTCTCAATCAAATTTTATATCTTTTGTCTCGCCTTTTTCGAAATTCGTCTCTTCACTTTCGTTCCAAAAACCAAGACTTTAGAATTTTTAAAATGGAAATCACCCCCGTCAAACCCATTAGTAATACTGAGCGTGTAGAAACCCCTCCGACTTATAATCAAGACACCAAAACTAATCAACCTGTTTGTCATCTTTCTGACTTCTTTTTTTCTCAAATTCTTTGATCGAGGAGATGAGGTGCATCCTTAGACAAAGCTAACCCTTGATTCATATTTTTAGGCCTACCAGGTTCCCATGAGCATGAACCAGCCTCAAGTTGAAAAAACGTGCTTACAGCGTATGAGACCCGAGACGCGACAGACGCGACCATGGCGTCATGGATTGTGTCAATGTCATCAAGAGTGTGGTACTTGTTGTTTATCGTTCTGGTGCCCTTGTATGGTCAGTCCTTCCTTCAAACGAATCAAATGAATCCCCCTCGGTTCTTTTGGAAGTAATCAATTTGATTTTGTTGGTTTCTGGGTGGGATCAAGGTTTATGGAAGAAATCATTCTAGATTAAATCATATGAAGATGCATAATCAACGTGAGCTTCCAAAACTCTCTCAATAAATTACATATCTTTGACGATGATGTCTGATTCTTGTATAATTGTCTTTCTGATACAGCACACCCGACCGGTGGAGATCCTTGCGGTCCAATGTCTTGGCTCTTTACTGCCGTGAATTGCACCTTTGGCGTAGGGTAAGTGTGCCAGATATTCCTTCTACGTCACTGATTCAATTGTGTTCTCTTCTAAGTTTGAATCTTCTTTGGGATTTGGATATATAGATGGATACTTCAGTTCCTTCAACGCAGTGAAACTCGCGATAGATACTTGATTGAGGGTAATACATTTGGTGGTACGTTGATAACCCTTTTACGCAATTCTCACAACACTATCACATTCAGAGATTATCTCTCAATATACCAAGTTCTGATCCCTTCAAACTGATGATGTTTCACTCCTTTCAAAAGATTTCTGCGGAGCGCTTTGTTGCATGTGCCTTCAACAAGTTCAAGAATCACGAGAGTTACAGGTTAGCAAATCTAGGAGAGTCTCAAAGAAGATAAAAGGTCATCCGATACTGATTTGTACTTGGATCGTTTCATTCACAGGAAGAAGAAAGTCTCATGATGGGAGTTCCTGCACAAGTATGATTAACAGGCAAAACGGATGGATCACTCTATTTCAAATTAGTGTACTCCTGTAGGAAACACACGTAACATTATTTTGAGCCATTTGGCGTGGTTTCCTTTTGAAGGAGTTTATATCGTTGTTCGAAAATTTGTGGTATTCAGTTTGAGAGTTTTGATTTGGATGTATGAATATGTCTTCATTGAAAATGTAGTCAAAACAGTTGGTGTGTAAACTAAGCGTCAGTTGGTCTCGTATGACCTTCCGAGCGCTGATAGGTCAAGTTTTGTGCCAAGTAGATATGAGTTTAGTCATGTCAGATCACAGCTATCATCTGCATGGTGATGTTGGCCGTCTAACCCGCCAGAATATGATGGCCATGCAGTCACACAGGCGCGCTTGTTTCGAAGATCACATCTTTGTATCACTCATTCTATATCTTAGTATCTAGTCTCTCGAATCCTCTGAGTAGAGCACGAGAAAAAGAATCAACTTTAACCATCTGGATTGAAAACTAAGACAGATCAAGGTTTTACACTCAAAGAACAGGGAATGGTATTTTTCTCAAAGAACACGTAGTGATGCACCAAAGGTCATGGATCCAAAAAGGGCATGGCGTCTCCAACACTCGCCTCCGCCAGGGGTGACTGCCAGGGCTGAGCTTGAGTAGGATTGCCTTGTCGATTTTCCACGTAAGATGTGCAAAAAAACTTCTACACGGGCTTGCGTGAGGTATGATTACTGACTCAGCTTTAAAAGAATGTGGATTGGCAACTTGAAGGCCACGTCGAAAAGGAAACTTGAACTTCTGTCAAGACATATATCGACACTTTCATCTCCCCTTGTCGCAGCAAGAAAGAAAGCGCGAACAGGAGCCCGAACTACCTCCACCTCTAAAGTTAGCTCTCCGACCTCAAATTTAAGCTTTCCCGAAAACCAAACCGCCGTGTTAGATAAATATATGCCAGCCATTCGCACACATGAAGTTAGGAAAGCCGCTAGAAAGTTGATTCGAAACGCTCGTATCCGAAAGTTTGAATCCCGTAAAAAGACGCAACGAGGACGACTTCACCCTCGCGTGATCGGAAAGGGATTTGTGAACGTAGGGAATTCTTGCTACATCAATGCAATTTTACAAGCTCTAGTGCATTTGTCACCCTTGGCAGTAGATATCAGTGATATTTATCACGAGCCCTCGTCTTGTAAGTGTCTGAGGCTGATCCATCAAATTCATTTCACAATTTTCACACAAAAGTCTCGATATCAGCTAACACCTTTTCTATGTTGTTCCAGGTGCCCTGCGATTATCTTCCAAGTGGTGTGCAATGTGTGCGTTGCAGTCTTTAGTCATTTCCCGGTATCAATCTTTCGGGACATCTCGTCGCAAGGTCCCAACTGTTTTTACGAGTCATTTACCAGGTCAGAGATCTTATATTTGTTTCAATGATTGTTGAGCTAACCCTATGTTTTTATTCAGAATACGCATCATCTCTGACCCCAGGCATGCAAGAAGATGCGCATGAATTCCTTAGTCTAGTTTTGAGTGCGCTTCAGAATGCTGAGCTCGGGCTTGATGCAATTTCTTTTGGCAAGTCTACTGAGGCTCAACGTGACAAAACCCTCGTCTCACAGCTTTTTGAAGGCACCTTGATACGCGGTATCATATGTTCTGTTTGCGGTTCTGGTCGCGCTATGACGGAACCCTTTCAAAACGTAGGGTCAGTGAAACGTCTCGCAGATTGATGAACTATCGTGAAAATATGTGTACAAGTATGCTGACTTTTTGCCACGATCTTCAGCGTTTCCTTGTCATCTCTTACCGTTGAAGAATCAATTAATGGAATGGTGTCAGAAGAAACCATTGACCACTATCACTGCGAGGAATGTAATAATAGACAAGAAGCATATAGACGCACAGAATTGCTTTCAGCTCCTCGGGTGCTGATTGCTAACCTCCACAGGTTTTCCGCTTACGGCGAAAAGGTACATGATCATATTGATCTTTCTACTACTCTGAAGTTAATTTCAACTTCAAATGGTGCAGAAGCTCTATACCAATTACAAGCCGTTGTTTGTCATACTGGGATGTCTACTCACAATGGACATTATTATACATATGTCAAGGGTTTCAATGGACGATGGTATTTATTGAATGATCATAAAACTACACGTGTTGAAGAAGATCAGATGAAGCAGGATCCGGGTTCATATTTACTGTTTTATACCACTGATGTTTCGCGTTTACCGAGCTTTGAATTTCTGCACACCTTGTAACGCATCGATTACACCATATTTCACTGAAAAAATTGACACAGAAGACCGTAGAGATAGCTTCTTCCTGGTATTTTGTTTTCTTGGACCCTGGCACGAGCAAGAGCAAAATCATTTATTTGAAAACTTTCACTGGTTGGTTGACTGCATTTTTCACCACATACACACTCCGTATAATCAATCGTAGTCTTTCCATTATCTTTAAAAGTCTGGGATGACCAACTTTTGCTCATGAATCACACAGCTATTCAAGCTTTTGTAATTCTCGACTATTCCCATGGATCCAAAAAGGGCATCTCCTTGAACACACACCTCCGCCAGAGCTGGACTTACGTTTGACTTGTCCACACAGGATGTCAGAAAACTTCCTGCCTTGTGTGAGGCATTTTAGAGTGAGTTATCTTTGAATGAATGTGGATTGACAACTCTTTCTGATCTTCGAATACACCTCGATGAAAAGTAAATCATAAAAGAAGTCGCCTTTGAAGTTGAGAGATTATTCGACTTTTGGTCAATTTATAAATCAAACCTTTCATCTCAAGATTTCCTTCATCACAACAAGCAAAAAAGCACAAACTTAAACCCAAATTACATCTACGTCTCAACTTACCTCTACAACAATTTGAATTCCGAATCTTTACCAAGGAATAAAATCACAAGCCAATTAACGATGCCGGCCATCCGTTCTTACGAAGTTAGAAAAGCTGCTAGAAAGCTTTTTCGAAACGCTCGCATCAGAAGACGTCAAGCTCGTCAAAACACACACAAACAAAGGTTCCCTCGTCCCATCGGAAAAGGTTTTGTCAATGTAGGAAACTCTTGCTATATCAATGCAATCTTACAAGCTCTAGTACATTTACCCCTTCTTGCAGTGAATCTCAGTGACCTCTATCACACGCCCTCGTCTTGTAAGTCCCTGGTGATCATTGATCAAATTCAAGATATTTGATTCATGGATCTCAGCTAATTCTATTGTCTACATTTCTTCAGGTCCCCTTCGATTATCTTCAAAGTGGTGCGCAATATGTGCGTTACAATCTTTAGTAATTTCTCGATACCAATCCATCAGATCATCACGTCGCAAAGTCCCAAAAGTTTTCACGAGTCACTTAGCAGGTAAAGATACTTTACAATTCTTTCAAATCGTGTTATCCCTTAGCTAATATATATATGTTTTCTTCTAGATTACGCACCATCTCTAACTCCAGGAATGCAAGAAGACGCACACGAATTTCTCAGTTTAGTTTTCAATGCGCTACAGAATGCTGAGCTCGGACTTGATGCAAATTCATTTGGTCAATTTACCGATGCTGAGTGCAAGAAAACTTTGGTGTCACAACTTTTTGAAGGTAGCTTGATCCGTGCTACGATTTGTTCGGGTTGTAATACAGGTACGACCGCAGTGGACTCCTTTCAAAACGTAGGGTAAGTAAAAACGTTTCCTAGTCTCAGGTATGTAGAATCATCTTCAAAAGTGTGCTAATTTTTTTCTTTTGCGTTTGGGATTCAGTGTTTCCTTATCATCTGTTACAGTCGAACAATCTATTAATGGTATGGTATCAGAAGAAATCCTTGACGAATATCACTGTGAAGAGTGTGATGGTCCACAAGAAGCACATAGTAGGACCGAGTTACTTTCAGCTCCAAGGATACTGATGGCTAACCTTCACAGGTTCTCAACTTACGGAGGAAAGATACATACTCAAATTGATCTTTCTACTACTCTGAAATTAATCTCTACCTCAAATGGTGTCGAGAGTCTTCACCAACTTCAAGCTGTGGTTTGTCATGCTGGCTTGAACACTAATTGTGGACATTATTATAGTTATGTTAAGGGGATTGATGGACGATGGTATTTGTTTAATGATCATAAAGTTGAACGAGTACATGAAACTCATATGAGGCAGGATCCTGGTGCATATTTATTATTTTATAGTACTGATGTTTCTCGTTTACCGAGTTTTGAATTTATGAACAATTAACACATTTGATGGAACAAAACATTGGCACCAAGAAAAATTGATTGATTTGTATAGAGGGATATAGCTAATCTTTTTCCTGTACGTTACCAATTACTCTTTAGAGCTCAATTTGAACATTCTGATATAAAAAAGAACAAAATGACAAACTTTGAGGTTTCTTACCACATTTTTCTAGCATAGATATCAAACACACATGGATGTATGCGTAATGAGTGGTCATTTGGGTGATATCAAACCTTGTATCACAGCATATGAATCACCTGGTCCACAAAATCTCTTCAATGTTGAGCTTTTTTTGCAACTGGTTTTCTTCAAGTTTTCTTGTATACCATCGTGTCATCTCAAAGAAGGCAACATCACAGCCATAGCAGAGGAATCTGAATAGGAAAACTCCCTTTACAATACCACATTTCATCTGACGCTGGAATTGATGGAGGATGATGTACAAAGGACCTAGAAGTAATCTTTGTAGGAGGAATTACCTTTGAGTGATAACTCCTTTTTGAACCAAAATGTTTTGAAAGGCCTGTGTGAGAATGTTGGCTCCCGTCTCAAATTTCAAGGGTCAAAAAAGTGACTAAACAGCAGCATTCCGAGTAGACTCCAAGCATCTCACATACATCACAACATTCTTACTCAAGGTCGTCATGAATGTTTGAAGCTCGTAAGATGTTACAATTAGGTAGCCTTTCAGCCATCTCAGCCTTTTAGCTCGAGAAATCGAAAGATCCAAGGATGCTCAAAGATTGGCGATTCCTACACATTCTTCATATGAGCCATCAAATTAAAAATTGATCTCTTGGAAGTATATAACTTTATTGAATCTCAGAGCGTTTCAACACTGAATCAACCCCTTATCAAAACCTTTTAGTTCATCAAACCAATCTCATGCATAACTCTTTTCGCATATAGGTCATTAAATCTTGGAATCCATAATGTTCAAAAATACAAATTTCTCATTTATAGCATCCCAGACTTACACAACCCGATAAATTTGTGAAAAATATCAGTGCGGTCAGGAGGAGGTAAGTTTTAGCGGCATAGGAGCCTGGGTATAAGTCGATATAGGGAAAAAGGCGCGAAAGATCATAGTATTATATTCAGTCCATGAAACAACGGAATAACTTTTTGCGTAAAGTGTGAAGAGGATAGGCTCTGTTCTGCTTCAAAATCCAAAGAAAGAATGAGTTCACTATAGAGATAGGACAATCGTGGTTTGAGGAGAACACATACCTGATGAAGTTCAACCGATTCACGATCTCGTACGTTTGAGTGAAGCACCTGAAGCTTCAAGTTCCGTGACGGCACCCATTTCAAGTTCTTGATCTTCCTTTGTAAATTCTTCTTCACCACCATCTTCATCTGAACCATCACCTTTCTCTACACTCGATCGTTTATCGACCTTGAGACCTTTCATCTTCCTACTCTGAAGTTTATCTAATGGTTGTTTACCCACATGAATCTTTCCAACCTTATCACCCATCTCATCAATATCTACATTCTTATTACCTTTAACCTTGGTAACCTTATCAGCTGGTTTCTTGATCACTTGTCGTTTGAGAGCTAGTTTTAATAATTCTTCCGATGGCATTTGAGTTCTTCGTAGTCTGAAATCAAACGAAGGACCATGTGGTGATAACTCTACTCTTGGTTCTCGTTGTCCTGATTTAAAGAGTTGAACTAGATGAGTTCGAAAATGAATCAATGGTAATGGATTGTTATTCAGAAGAGTTTGTCGATCGGGATGAACGAGTGAGACAGGTGCAGGTTGAGATGGTTCTTGTGGATCAAGATTAGGTGTCATAGTCGTTGAGGTCTTGTTGTGGTTTCCTAAAAGAGACGTTGAACTACCTTCTTGATCGATTTGTCCTATACTGATCGAAATCACATATTGAAGACCATTGACCAGATCAATCGAATTAAGTTGTTGACCATGAAAGAAATCCAAAAACATCGACTTGAGCATCTTTAACCTTTCATCTGTATCCCATAACGTTCCAGCAAAGTGTAAGAGAGGCACCAGACCAGGTGAAGCTTTTGGACCTTTGATATCTTTTAATGAAACAGCTCCTTCAATACCTAATTCAATCATATCTAAAACCTGATGATCAAACATCCTAACAAAACTCAAATTATCCGGTCTTTTCTTACTATCACTACCAATGACAAACAAACTTGCATCATTCTTAACTGACCAGAATTGTAATGAAGAAGCATCTTCGAATGGATGGATCACATTTCGTTTACTAAATTGAATCGAATCAGATGATGATCTTAATTGATGTAATTCACTTAGAGCTATTCTAACTTTTTCAGAGGTTTGGGTTGATTTGATAAAGATTGAGGTTTTGGAATCTTCTATTAATTTAGGTTCTCTGGCTTGAAGTGCTCTTTTAGATCTAGCATTCTTGGGTTTTCTGGTGATGAAAAGTATCGAAGGATGAGATATTAGTGAGATTTAATTTTGATTTTGATGATAAGTTTGATCTGACTTACATTGTTCTTTGCATGATTGTTGGTTGTTGGTGTTGGTGTTGAAGTTGAAGTTGAATGAAAAGTGAAGGTTTGAAGAAAAGTTTGAGATTGGCTTCGATTGAAAATTTAAAAATTTAAAAAAATCCAGACTGAGATCTTAAGTTGAGGTTAGGTTTCAAATACTTTCTGACTAACCAAAACATATTTACAGTCAAAGTGATCAGAGAAGAGAAAGAGATCCCAATGAAACCAACGAATGTCAAAGTTTATCAAATCATATCAATTCAATCTATCATCACATTCTCAATGTATGTTATCATTCTCATTTCCAGTCAGCAATCAACTAACTATTCTTGATGCTTCATTCTAGATTGGAGGTCTTCTCTACGAACTTATACTACTCTTTCAAATCTCGATCTTAAAGATGACACAAGTGAGTGAAGAGTGAATTGGCTATTACAAACACCAAACTCATCACCATCTATTTTTCTTCCAGTTATTCGAAACCCAGTCGGTGTTCAACTCTTACCAAGACCAATTCATAAACAAGTCTTTCCAATCCATTCATTTCGATCACCTGATCCAAGAGCTATCAAACTATCACAATCTCATTTGAATCGTCATGGCTTAGCATCCGCCATCTCTCCTGCTTTACCAGCTCCATCATTTCTTTTACCTACTCTTCAGGGTGAAACGATTGATGATCATTTTCAAAAACTAGGTCATGATCGATCTGAACCGTATCTTTCGATTTCAAAACGTTTCACTCAAATCCAATTACCATCGGCTCCTACTAATTGGGCACATCAACCGGGTTGGACAATTTATCATTCAGATGGTTCTTTTGAGAGTATAGAATATCCTCCGATTCATCATGATGCACTAGTCTTTGATGTCGAAACTTTACCTTCTCATACTCACTATGCCATCATGGCTACAGCCGTGACTAGGACGAATTGGTTTAGCTGGTTATCTCCTTGGCTTCTTTCTCAATCTGATCAACCTGATCAATTGATTCCAATGCCATCCGGACAACAACCTAGGTTGATCATTGGTCATCATGTAGGCTTTGATCGGGCTAGGATTAGTGATGAACATTCACTTGAACGCTCTACGACTCGTTTCATGGATACTATGAGTCTTCATATTGCCACATATGGTCTCTCAAACCCTCAAAGACCGGCTTTTGTCATCTCACAACGATCAAAGAAAGAAGCCACACCTGATGGCTCGGATATACCGCCCTCGACCGCTGAGGATCAATTGAATCCATCTCTCGGCTCCAAGCAATCAACACTCGCACAAACCCCGGAAACTCAAGCCCACGGCACTTCTTGGACTGATGTTTCATCAATGAACTCTCTTGACCAAGTAGCTCGACTTCATTGTGGCATCCAACTTGATAAATCCACCAGAAACGCATTCTTATCTTGGGACCGTCCTCAAATCGTAGCTCATCTCTCACAGCTTCTTGATTATTGTTCAGTTGACGTCTCAGCCACTCATGCTGTCTTTAGTAAACTACTTCCAATCTTTTTAGAACAATGTCCTCATCCTGTTAGTTTTGCTGGAATGTTACATATGGGTAATCCATTCTTACCTGTGGATGAGACGTGGGAAAGGTTTTTAGAACGTGCTGAATCTACCTATGCTCATAAATCTTCAGGTGTCAAGACGAGTCTTTTGAAATTGGCTGAAGCCACACGTAAATTGATGTTTGCAAGGAATCCAGCGACTGGTCGAATGATATATGAAGATGATCATTGGCTCAAACAACTTGATTGGAATCCTAAAAAAGCTCGCTGGACTGAACTTAAATCTCGTTCTGAAGCGCTCCAGTCATCCAGTATTTCTAGTGATCTCACTCCTATCCCAGCCTTTCCAGAAGATCCGACGAAACCCGTTCTACGTGATGACAAACCTACGTTACCTGCCTGGTTTGCAGACTTACGCGACTCCAATGATAGTGGTCAACTTCAACTGGCTCATGACACCCCACTAGCCGCGATTCTCTTCCGAGTCACCTATCATGGTCATCCAGTTATCTTTTCCCGCAAACATGGCTGGATGTTCATGACAACTGACACCCCCTTTTCAGGAGAGGCCGAAGAGATCAGTGTTCATGAATTACCATCATTCATCTCTCCTGAACGCCAAGAACGATTGTATCATATCCCTTCTTCGTCATCATCGTCTACAAAAAAGACCAAAGTACGGACACTTTTGAGCAAGAAAGCCGGTAAATTATTTTCAACAGGAGTCCTCAGTTCACCTTACCCCGAAGCAGCAGTAGCGTGCCAGATACCTAAAAATGCGAAAGATTCGAATACTCCTTTCGTCCGGGATGTTTATGAGAAGTTGGTATCATTGGCACATGAGGCCAAGGAATTAAGCCCAGATGCGATCCTTTCTGACCCTTGGCTCAGACAACTAGATTGGAGTCCGGTCGAAGATGAATCTCGTAAACGCTCGACAGAAGTCCAACCTGAAAACCACTATGATGGACAACCTACTTCCGAGCAAAGCACTAAATCAACCAAGTCTTTTTCCAAAACTTCATTACAGAACAATATACCCGAAGAAGATAAAGTCTGGCCTCATTGGTATTGGCTTTTGACACGCGGAGGAGTAGAAAAGATCAGTTTGACTACCAAAAGTCAAATCACTCCATTATTACTTCGTCTCAGTTTCTTAGGATTTCCTTTATATAGATCTAGACAACATGGATGGACATTTCGAATCCCCTTAGATCAACTCATCGAACCTTACTTATCGAGATGTCCATTAGTCTTTAGTTGTGAACTTGATCCGAGATTTGTAGGAGATCAATCTGATGCAGTTTATTTCAAATTACCTCATCCTAGTGGAGATGAAGAGAATGTAGGTAGTCCATTGGGAAAATCATTTGATCTTGCCTTTGAGAATGGAGTTTTACAAGCTACACCATTTAAAAAAGATGATTTACCTACTTCGGGGTTTTTTAGCGATACGATCAGTACTGATCCTAGTCGGCTATTCGAAGAATCTGATGGTGATGCTTTGACTGATAGTGCGCGGGAGGCTGTGTCGATGAATATGCAGTGTAGTTATTGGCTTAATGCATCTCAAAGGATCAAGACTCAGATGGTAGTTTGGAGGCCTGAAGAAAGTAAAAAGAAGATCGAGTTGGGGACTCAAATGTCTCCTACAAGTTTGGAACGACTGGAACCGGAGAAACGTAAGCAGGGTATCATACTACCTCAAGTGACGGTGATGGGTACAGTGACGCGACGGGCAACGGAGAAAACTTGGTTAGCGGCTGCTAATGCTAAAAAGAACAAGATTGGCACCGAGCTAAAATCAATGGTCCGAGCCCCACCTGGCTATGCTATTGTCGGAGCTGATGTAGATTCAGAAGAATTATGGATCAGTAGCGTGATGGGAGATGCACAATTTGGGATGCATGGTGCTACAGCCATTGGATGGATGACATTAGAAGGGACTAAGAGTGCAGGGACCGATTTACATTCCAAGACGGCTACTATCTTGGGAATCTCAAGAAATGAAGCCAAGGTGTTTAATTATTCACGAATCTATGGTGCAGGAGTGACACATGCCATTCAACTTTTAATGAAAGCTGATCCTAAAACATCTAAAGAAGAAGCCAATCAATTAGCCAAGAAATTGTATAGATCGACTAAAGGACTTAAAAACTATCGAAGTGAAATCTTTGAAAGAAGGTTTTGGTACGGAGGAACTGAAAGTTTTTTGTTTAATAAATTAGAAGAGATCGCTTTGGATGATGAACCTAAGACACCTGCCTTAGGATGTGGAATCACAAGAGCTTTGAGAAAAGCACATTTACCTACTAAGTCTGTAGGCATCGATGGTGGACCTGATTTTATGACTAGTCGAGTGAATTGGGCAGTTCAAAGTTCTGGAGTCGATTATCTTCATTTATTGATTGTGGCTATGGATTATTTAATAGATCGGTATGGGATTCAAGCTAGGTATATGATTTCGGTTCATGATGAGATTAGATATTTGTCGGTTTGGGAAGATAGGTATCGAACAGGACTTGCTTTACAAATTGCGAATTTGTGGACTAGATGCCAATTTGCATTCAAGTTGGAGATGGATGATTTACCACAAGTTGAGTGGATTTTGTTTTGATGATTGAAGGTCTTGAAGACAGATGACTGATTGTCTTTTTCGATCATTCGGTTTCTGGAATCTTTTTTAGAGTTGTGCTTGGTTTTCGGCTGTGGATGTGGATCATGTCTTAAGGAAAGAAGTCGATTTGAGTTGTGTAACACCTTCGAATCCGAATCCTATCCCACCAGGTGAATCACTTGATATAGAAACACTTTTAAAACGTTTACCAGAAGGATTAGGAGACGTTCAAAAACCTTTGGGGGTTTTGGATGAGCTTTTTAAATCTGCTGATTCGATTAAGGTTAATGAACATAGAAGTGAAAATTTAGAATGGCTTGAAGCTCAAGCTTCGAGTGATCAAGATGAAGTCAAAAGGATTTGGGAATCGATACGTAAGCCTCGTTGGAAACGAGAACATGGAGAAGAACATATGTTTGGAAACAAAGTTTGGGAAATGATTCGGGCGGCTGAAAGGAAAGATGATGGTTTGAACTGGGATGAGAATCGGTTAGGAAAAAGTCAGATTAGAAAGAGATTGGAAAATGATCGAGTGAAGAACAAGAACAAGAAGAAGAGGTTTGGGTTGGAATTGGAATTGGGAAGAGAGGAAGAAGAAGGAAATGAGGCTTGGAAAAGGTTTGATGAGGTTAGACGTGCTTCTACTACTACTCCTAGTAGTGAAGATGATGGGAAAGGAAAAACATTACAAACGGTTTGAATGATTTATCTTTTTGTTGGACAAAGTTTATCATCATTTGGGGTTTTTCGTTTCTCTCTTTCTCTATGACACAAATAGTTTGAGTGAATTATTTTGGCGGATTGCACTTTTAAGAATTGGCGTTTTTTTGTTTCTCTCTCTTTTAGTTACATGTATGGTTATAACTTCATTGCAAAGTGTTGTATACCTAGGCTTAGTCTTAGATATGATTTGTGTAAAAAAATAATATGATTTGGTTTCTTCTTTATGCTGCAAATAAACGGTGTTTCTTCAAGGTGAAAAATGATTACATTTAGGCCCCGTTTGGTAGCAATTATTTTACTGTGGTCTTTGCATAATCACATGAAAATAATGTGTTTGGTAGCCCAAATTGAGAGATTATTGTACCAGATTATTTGGACAATAATCTCCCAATAATGTGGTTTTATTACAAACTCCTTTTTGGTGATTACATTCCTAAATAATCAGAAGTACTTTGGTACGTAAGAAGGGTCCTTGTCCAATTTTTGACTTCTTCCCATACCTCACTCATACCACCTCTTTTCCCTTCCACTTCCACTTCCACTTCCACTCATTTGTTTTGGTTTTTGAGATATAAGACATCATCTTGGTGCTGAAAAAGGTTGAAAAATGATTGTTTGCTTAAAAAATATTTTAGTACAGAGCAAAATATAATGACCTCAAATCAAATGTATATACGGCTATGATATAAATGGAGGATATGTAGAATGAGTTAGGATAGGATGATGAGAAGTGTTGGTGATTGAATCCAAGGCATTTTATAGCCAAGCCACTACCCCACTCAGTCTCTTCTAACTCCAAGGTATTGAAATCAAGTTTCTTTCTTTTCTCTTACACCAGTAACCATACTAATCCTGATAACTTATCCGCATTGAGCATTCTTGTTTATTTCATTTTGTTGCTTTGTTCATTTTGTTTCATGCCTCATAACAACTTATCAGCTAAAGTAACAGGTCAGTTCAAGTTAACCAAAGATGTTGTAGAATTATAAGTCTTTTGATCTGCATGCTCTGTGAAATTCTAAAATTCCAACTTTTGTTTGGGTATATATGTGGTCATCAGGTAGAGCTTTCTCAGAGTTTTTCAAGATTTGAAGGATTCCCAGTAGCATCTTGATGTAGGCACAGTTATGTTTTAGTGTGTTTTCAAACTTGAAGTGCCCTGATCCCAATGCGGCATGTGAAAGTCACAATTATATATAGAGATTTTTAACCTATGTCTAGAGTCAGATTACTATAAAAGAAGCTGTTGAGTGTGTTCACCATTGTTTCCTCACCCAAACATTTGTCTTCTTTCACTTGCCACCTTCCAGCAGGTGATTTTTCTATCTCTATCACTATTACGTGATTATAGCTGTAGCGCTCTACTAAATCACTAACTTGTGATTCCTACCAGGTCCGCTAGCTGCTTTATGTTTCTCTTCATACTTTACTACTTACTATTGATGGTTTGCTCATAATAATCTTACTCAAACATTTGTCTTATTTCACTTGCCACCTTCCAACAGGTGCTTTTTTGTTCTCTATCACTCTTACGTGATTAAAGCTATAGCACCCTACTAAATCACTAACTCGTGATTCCTACCAGGGTTCAGGTCGAGTAAATCTCAAGCTGACATCAGAAAAATGTTCAGTGACTAACCCCAAGTGCATCTTTGATATTTTTACACAGCAAAACTCCATCATCACCAAGCCTATCAAGGCAAAGGATATGTAACGCAAGTGCCAGTATGTGCCAAGTAGAAGTCCTGACTGACGGGTCATATTTAACTGGCAAAATAGCCACCCATTCATATTAGGGGGTTTAAAGTCAGAGAACTTTTGTGAAACTTTTTAAAAAACAGAAAAGTTTTTTGAATTTTATGGTGTGTTTTTTCTGCAAATATACAGTCAACAGCATTTGGGGGACCTTTTTAGGTGTCCCAATTTTTTTAAATTTACGGTATATTTTGCAACAACGGACAACTTGCTGGACTGTAAAATACTGTAAAGTTCTTAGCTTGAAACCCACTATTTGCAAATGGATGAAAGATGTGGTAAACATAGAACCACAAGCTCAAGGTTTCTTGAAGAATCTCACAAACCCATGATGTGTGCATTGTAGGAGAGTCAAACCCCTGACAAGGTGATCAAAAATTGTGGCATCCACTTTGAAGTTGCAATTTAAACATGCACAATACATGATATAAAAGGAATGATTATTAAACTGATTATAAACATAGGATGTTCTGAATGTGTTTAAATTATTCAACAAAGAAGCCTTCTTGACCTGATTAACAACACATTTGGATAGTATTCCTGTTGATCACCAATGCCACAGTTCAGCTACTTGAAGAGGCAATAAATCACATTTCAAAAGACTTCCAAAGTTTAAGCCGTTCTTAACATGAATTATGAGTGGTCAAGATAGACAAAGTTTCAAGAAATAGCGAAAAGAAGGTATTAAAATTTTGAAGGTTGATATAAATGGAATGATTATTAAACTGATTATAAACAAAGAATGTTCTGAATGGGATTAGATTATCAAACAAAGAAGCCTTCTTGACCTGATTAACAACGCATATTTGGATAGTATTCCCGTTAATGACCAGACGCACAGTTCAGCTACTTCAAGAGCCAGTACATCAATTCCGAAAAACTGCCAAAGTTTAAGCTCTTCTTGATATGAATGATGAGTGGTCAAGATAGACAAATTTGTGAGAGATGGCAAAAAGAAGGTATGAAAATTTTGAAATTGATATAAATGGAATGATTATTAAACTGATTATAAACAAAGAATGTTTTGAATGGGATTAGGTTATTTAACAAAGAAGCCTTCTTGACCTGATTGACAACTCATATTTGGAGAGTATTCCCGTTAATGACTAAAGCCACAGTTTAGCTACTTCGAGAGCCAATAAATCGAATTCGGAAAAAAACTGCCAAAGTTCAAGCACTTCCTAGGTTTGATACCAGTTGCTTGTCCATCTCAAGATGAAAGCTACAACGCGCTTGCCTCTTACTAGTTGAGTCCTGAAGCCATAATCTACGGATTGAAGAAAATATCAATCAAAGGATGAAGGAAGAAGTCATACGATTCATCAGCTTCTAATCTCATCTTGACTTACAGGTCGTAATCTGGGGGGCCGAGGTGGCTTTGCCAAGGTTGAATAAGAACTCGCAAGTTGTACAGAAGAAGGCCGGCGGCGAGCTCTTGGTATGCTCCTATATAAAAAACACGAAAATGATCAGTATCTTGTATATATGTGATGATTAACATTATGAGCAATTATAGAGAAGTATGTGTACCCAATACGATCAACTGGGTACATAGATTGCGAAGTGGCGAAACTCTGCTGCTGTTCTTTAGTTTGATTGTCGCGTGCTGATAGATTGATCGGCGTAGGTGTGTTATACCTGGCGAATGAATCAATATCAGGGAGATTCTGATGTGAGTATCATCACTATATCATTGATAATGAAAGGACACACGCACCGCACTGGCTCCGTCAGTGGTGATTGAGAACTTCTCAATTCATCAACAAGTGAATTATTTCCTGAAGAGTCTGATGCTCTCTCTGATCTTTGCAGACTTTGATATGGAGTAACCTCGCCAGAAGGTCCGAAGAGAGCGGTGACGTCGTTATCAGTCATGAGACGGATCGAGATCGGACCTGAGATTCGTCCCATCTCACTCCTTGTACTTCCAGTTCCAGTTGAAACTTCAGAACTGATACTACTATCCTTTGGTCGACGCCAAAATCGTAGCCTAGACCTTGCCTTTGTAGGTGTGTTGGTCTGAGACGGATGGGATTCAAATGAAGCTGGTTGGCTAGAGGCTAGGGATGACTGGTGGTTCTGATCTATTTGCACGGGTGCCTTCAAGTCCATGCTTTTGGAGCGACGCATAATACCAGCTCGGCCATACCTGCGGTTATTAATTTCTTTCGCCACTTTCGTTTGTGGCGGCTCATGGAAACGGGTTCGAAGAGGTTTGTCGGGCGTGTCCGAAGTCTCGCGCGATGGAGGCTTGGAATCAGGATCCATCGATCTATGGGGTGCCAGAGAGCCCATTAAGTTGGAGACTGGTCCATAAACCGACAGTCGTGCTTTGGAGGGTTTGTAAATTGGGGCGCGTAGATCGGAGGAAGAGTCGTCTTGACTGAAGACGCCTTGACTGTAAAAGGCGCAAACAATGGATAAAAGACCAATATGGAGTTAGTGGATGTCGTTTTAAGCATGAAGGAATGGTACGGACGCTTGGTCTTTCTCCTTGCATGACGGGACTTTCAATTCCGATCCCTTCAGAGGAATTTGCGAAGATGAAGTCGTCTCTAATTCCTCGACTCCATCCTCACTCGGCTTAGGCGCTGAGTTGATCCTGTGACTCTTGCTTCGCAAAAGTATATTACGAAAAAACGACTTTTTATGTAGATACGTCAAAGATAGTGTTTTCGGGCGCGGCTCGTGAACCTGATCTTTCTCTGCTCCCGTGACGAGATTCCTGAGTGATCTGGAGCTCTTTGACCTTCTGAGCCTTTCGCCGTCGTGGGCGGTCACCCGTATTTCGGGTGGTGAGCTGTCCGTAGATTGTGAAGGACAGGCTATCGCAGACGAATCGATGTTGGTATCGGTCTTGATAGCATGTCCAGAAGGTTTCTCTGACCCAACGATTGGTATCCTCGTCGTATTGTTTACATCTTCCTCTGAAGGAAAAGAGTAGTCTGAGCTCGAACAGGACGAAGGTGTGACAACCGGGGAAGTCACGTTGAACCAATCTAGTGGTGATCCGTTTTCCCTGTCGGGTGTCACCGAGACTCGCATAGGAGTGTGACTATGGCGGCGTGCTGTTGCGGGTGAGCTGGGACCACCGAAGCGGAATGCAGCAAGGTTGACTTCAGCTGGATCCCAAGGGGTGGGTTCCGCATTGTCAAGTGAATCAGGCGAAGACGAAGCCACCTCATCAATACCAGCCTCCATGAGTTCAGACCTTTGATATCGTGTTGGTTTGTAGGTTCGCATTGTTGTCATTGGAAAGTGGCCTGACTGTGATGATGATCGATCAGAATCTTGATCCCTCTGGAATCTCCTTGCCTCACTGGCTTCTAATACGGCGGAAACCTTCCGAAATTGATAACCGGACGGACGGACGATCGGATTTTCGAAAGTACTCCTTCAAGGATGTATGGTGTGATAAAATTTGGGTAAGGAGGTCATATAATTCACGTAAGTATCAAAGACACACAAAGAGAATAAACCGCGTGAAAGTGAGAGACGAAAGCAAAGGGCGGCTGAAAGAAAGTCTTGGCATGTGTATACTGGAGCGAGTAGCTGGTCACTGCTCTCACTCTCATACCAAGGACGTTGAGAATCGCCAATGAAATAAAGACAGAACTTACGATGGAGATGGAATTTCGCACTCCACGCGGTCTTGAGGAATTTCTTGATTGCTGATTATGTCGTGATTTTTGATCACGGGAAAGGAATATCGACCGAGTCCAAACTTCAACGGAGACAAAAACGCATGAGTTATAAGATTCTCACCTTGATCACATTTCGTGAGAAAAACAGGAGTCAATATGAATAGAACATACCGGATCCCGTGAAGTATCAGAAGATCGAAGGTCATTGTTTGAAATCATCAGAGTCCCTCGCTGTCCCTCGCGATCCGAGCCCCAGTCATTGTTGCAGTTTTCAAAGCATTCAGCCGACAGACCAAGTCCAAGGGGTGGTGAGATGATGTGACTCATGATAAAGCAGTAAGCTCAAATCACTATCTATACACTGGTGTGTAATTTAGGTATTTTATGAATGTCGATGATCGAGAGCCCAGTCAGTAGTCTATAGATTCACTCAAGCAGCAAACCAACTTTATGAGTTTGATGACAACAGGAGAAAGTTAATAAGGGGGGTATGGATGATACTCACATGAAGATGAACTATTTTGGTTCAAAGTGTAAGTGAGATCCCTGAAAGAGTATCTTGATATCGATATCGACAAAAAGAAAAAGGAACACAATCGAATCTGTCTCACTCGACAACAATTAACAGCGAACCCATATATCCTATCAAAGGATCAGTGTCAGCAACCACCCATCAATAAAGAAGTCTTCTTTGCTAATTTTCTAATTAGGTACAATATATAAAGCTTATTGGACTTGGCTCAGCGAAAAGCACTCCAATCGGTTACTCGAAATACTATTTGAACTTCCCTTTGTATTCAAGCTTTCGTTTTGCTGCTTGATTCATTTCAGCGCATATATTGAACAATGGACTCTTTAGCCGATCGAGCTACGAGTCCGCGCCTATTTCCTCGTCCGGCACGATCTTTTGTGCTCACAATCTCAGATATTGAACAATGGACTCTTTAGCCGATCGAGCTACGAGTCCGCGCCTATTTCCTCGTCCGGCACGATCTTTTGTGCTCACAATCTCAGATATCCAATCTCATGCACAAGCTATCCTCGTCGGTTCTTTGCCATACAAGGCTAATTATGTACATACGGTTCTGTAGGATATACCCTATGTATACATTTCCAACACCCATGCGATGAACTCAGTAATTTTTTTTGAAAGGCTCCCCTCACTCTAAACTCAGCCAAGTCCCACGCTGCCTCTCACTCAGTCGTTTGCGCTTCCCGGGTCTCCAGATGCAATCTCGTTTTGGTCGTAGCCGAGATAGATCAGCTCATTTGAAGGTCCATCGACACACCAGCGAGCGAACATCGATTGTGAGGAATCCACAACGCGACCCGTCCCCGTGAAAGGTCCGGGTCAAAGGGGGAAGTATCATCACGCAGAAGCACAAACCTCGATGATGAGACCACAAGACTTTATATCCGAATGTATACCATGACGTGGCTCAGAGGGTGTCTCCGGACTTGTGTCAAGTTGAATCGATTGTGCATGTAATTTCTACCTCGTCAACACTTCCCTTTCCATGGGATGAGTATCTCGGTGTACTTGACCCATATCTACCTTAACACAACCACACTGGACCCTCACCCCTTTCGGAGGAGGCACTTTATCAAGGTAGGGCTCATGTGTGATGATTAGCTTTATATCTATCCAAAGCTCCTCGAGGTCCTAATATAGGAATTCTTTTTCAAAAGGAAATCTGCATATATAAGATAGTAAAAACGTAATTTGCTGCTAAGACAAAGCCCTCTGTGAGATGGGCTTTTGAAGTAGACCCACCTGATAACATGGTGTTATGTAGTGGAGGTGCAGAGCAATAATTATGACCAGAGCAAATGAATAGTGAAAGCGGGTTCTGGAAATCAGTGACATTTGTATGAAAAACATATCAAAAGACGAATGTCACAGATCTTTACACCTTGCAATTATCTTGGCTCATTTTTTTGATTTTTTGAACAAACGTTTTGCGTAAATCAAGATGTTGCGTCACATTCAAAACCAAGTCACCAAGCATACCCTCAGTGACGGTGAAGTCCTCGCGGTCGGCGGCTCAGACTCAGACTCCGATTCCTCGTCGTCCGAATCATCTTCCGAATCCTGCAGTAGTGATGCTGAGTCAACTTCCGAGCCGCAAGCAGTGCCTCAATCTCTTTTGCACGTGCTTGATCATCCGCTATGCTCTCTCAGCAAGCTACTTGGTCACAATAACGAGGATCCCGATAGTTCAGAACCAGAGGGCGAAAATGCATCTTCCGGCTCGGATGATGAAGAAGCTGGGGAAGCTGGGTTAAGTGGCTGCGTCATATGCCCCGGTAAACGGTTAAAAACAGATAATTTGGCTACACAGCATCTCAAAAGCAAAGTCAGACCGTTTCTCTTCAAGTCTGTTCTTCGAGGCAACTTACTAATCCCATACAAAACACCACCATTAGGCCCATCTCCGCAGGCTAGAGCGATATCGGGACTTCATCCACAATCCACCTCCTCATACCCTACTTTCACCTGATCCGATGGACGTGGTGGATCTTCTTGACAGTTTGACGGGGCCACCTCCTGTTTTACCACCTGGAACAAAATCTACCTCATCAAAGGGTAAACGGAAAAAAAGAGAAAAACGTCGAGCAAGGCGATTACTCTCTACTGAAAAACCATCGATGGGGAAATCCTCTGAAGTGAAAGTGGATTCTATCGCTGGGGAAGCTGCAAGATTAGCTGCTTCCACTCAACTCAAATCAGGAAATGTAAAATCGAAAAAAGCCTCAGATACAACCAAACGGAAACGGGCCCGCAAAAACGACAAACCTCAAAGTCAAGAATGAGGATCACGAGACATCAGCTCTGCATGGACTCTTCCTCTCACCTTCATACCCTGGTCAAATCCCGATACAGTCTCCAATTGTTTGCCCGTCTTCGTAATGAAGTGGCAATTTAGCGAGTAGGGAGAACCTGGAACTAGGCGCGCTATGTCACATATGATCAGCCACTTACGGGATGACATGATTCAAGAAAAGTATTGCTTTAACTTCCACTTTCCCCCTGCTTTAATAGAAATTTAGACTGCATAGTGTCTGTAAGATACTGTGATAGACCTGTGGGATTTCATCAGCTGGGTAATGATCTGCATCCTGTGGGATTTGTGGAAGGCTTGAGGTATCTTAAGTCTTTAAACAAG